>NC_057011.1:4823538-5026038 GCF_000002595.2 Chlamydomonas reinhardtii
GGTCTAGGGGGTGGGGGATGGGGGAGAGCAGGGGGGGCCTTTAAGGGGTTAGGAAACGAGGCCTGGGGGTGCGAGCTGAGGGGCTTGCGGCGACATGCATGCATTTCCCTACCAGCGCAGACACATATATACATATATACTCTCTCTCTCGCGCGCGCGCGCGCTCACACACACACACACACACACACACTCGCACGCACACCCCTCAACCACACACACACACACCCACACCGCTCCAGGCGCTGCTGGAGGGGCTGTCGCTGCAGGCCGCTGCCGGCTGCCGGCGCGAGCTGCTGCCGCTGATGGGCGTGCCGGGCATGACGGGCGCGAGGGCGCGGGGGCTGTTCGCGGCGGGCATCACCCAGCCCGCACTGCTGGCGGTGGCGGCGGAGGAGGACGTCAAGAAGGTGCGCGGGAGGGGAGGAGGGAGAGGTGCTGGTGAGGCGAGCCATGTCGATACTCCTGCCTTCATCCATACCCCGAGTCACTCCGTAACTTGAGTCACGTGCCCTAGAGTCTCACATCCACAGGAGAGGGTGGGGCGGCCAGGATTACCGGGACACTGCTTCCCCCCAGCCCCCCGTACCTTGGGTCTTCTCGCTCACACGTCACACCCACATCCCTCCCCCACGTCCTCTCGTGCCCTCACCGCCCGAGCTCTCCGCCCCGCCCAACCCGCCCACCCACCCACCCGCTCAGGCTCTGGCCTCCTCGCTGCCGCGCGCTCTGCGCCAGGCCGCCCGCCTGCCGCCGCCCGCCGCCGCCGCCGCCGGGGGTGGCAAGGCCGCTAGCAGCAAGTGGGTGTCTGGGGCGGTGGGGTGCAGCAGGCACGGGCGCACAGGGCGTGGGGCAACGGGGTTAACTTTGAACCAATCCCGTAAGGAAACAGTCCCCGCTGCAAGGAGAAACTGCAGCCGCATATGCGAGCTGTGGTACATCACCATAGGGGCAAGGGGGACAGAGCGTTCGTCCAAACACACACGCGCACACGCGCACACACACGCCTGTAACCGCTCCTCCCGCCCCCCACCGCCCTACCTCGCCGCCTGCAGGGAGGAGGTGGCCGCCGCCGCCGCGGCCGCCGCCAACGGCAACGCGGTGCTGGCGCGCGGCGCGCGGGCGCTGGTGGCGGCGGCGCGGCAGCACCTGGGCGCGCTGGCGGCGGAGCTGGCGGAGCAGGAGGCGGCGGTGGAGGCGGCGGAGGCGGCGGCAGCGGCGGCGGGAGAGGGCGGCGGCGAGGTGCGTGGGAGCGGCGGGCCACCGCTGCGTCTGCCGCTGCGTCTGCTGCTCTGTCTTGTTGCTATTTTCTGTCGTTCTCAAAACAGTGGTTTGCCCCATTGTTGCGGCCATACTAGTGGGTAGCTTGTCAGTCGCCCACATCACCCCACCCCACCAACAATCACGGCATCCCAATGACACCACAGGCCCAGCGCGCCGCCGCCACCCGCGCCGCCCTGGAGGCCGCCCAGCGGCTGGAGGCGCAGCTGCGGGCGGCGGGCGGCAGCCGCGAGGCCGCCCTGCAGGAGCTGCAGGCAGCTCCCGCTGCTGCTGCTGCGGCCGCCGACACTACTGCTGCCGCTGCTACTGCTGCTGCCGCTGCTACTGCTGGGGAGGGGGAGGCGGCAGGAGCGGCGGCGGGGACTCGGGGCGGGGTGGCGACGCAGGCTCGGCCTGTGCCCCAGCCGGCCAGCCTGCGCGGCTCGGCTCGTGTGGTGGAGCTGAGTGACGGCAGTCGGCCTGAGGTGGTGGCGGCGTTTATGGAGGTGGGGAGCGGGGAGGAGGGGGGGGGGGTGCAGGTGGAGTCTCTGGGGTTGTTGGACCCAAGACCCAAGCAACCTGAGGACAGGGGCACGGCATGTGGTGCACTGCATAGTCCTTACGTGTGCCTGTCGTCCCCCCCCCCCAAAACCCCCCCACACACACAGGCCTGGCGCGCGCAGCCCAGCTTCGCCCTGGGGGTGGTGTCTAGCCGCCCCCTGCTGCTGCCGCCCGAGCAGCGGGCACAGCAGCTGAGGGCGCAGCAGCAGCAGCAGGCGGGCGGCGGTGGCGGCGGCATCACGGGTGGCGGCGGCGGCGGCATTATGGATGGCTCGCCCTCCCGCCCTGAATGGGGCGGCGGCGGCGGCGGTGGTGTCCCCTGACGGCGCGCGGCCCTCGGCGGTGGACGCGCGCATTCGCATCCCCGGCCCCCCGCCCGCCGCGATGGCGGCGGCGCTGTCGCAGCAGCCCACACAGCCGCGTGCGGCGGCGGCGGCGGCGGCGGGGGCGCAGCCGCAGCCGTCGCCGCCGCCTGGGCCGCAGGGCGGAGGGGGTGCAGCGCGGAGCGGGGACGATGGCGGAGGTGGCGGCGGTGAGGCGGCTGCAGCGGCGGCGGTGCAGGCGGCCCCGGCGGCGGTGGTTGAGGGGCTGGTGGTCACGTGGGGCTTCACCGAGGCAGTGCTCCTCAACTTCACCGCCCCGCCGCCGCCGCCGCAGCAGCACCCCCAGCAGCAGCAGCCGCAGCAGCAGCAGCAGCAGCAGCGGCCGAAGGCGGGCGCGCGGCCAGCGGCGGGTGGCGGTGGCGCGGGCGGGTCCGGGTCCGGGGGGGCTGTGGGCACCAAGCGGCGGCGGGCTCCTGAGGGCGTGGTGGAGCTGGAAGAGGAGGAGGTGGTGGTGGCGGGGGACGGGCATGGCGGTGGCGGCGGCACCAGTCGCGGCGCCAGTGGCGGCGGGGGGCTGCATAACTCGGCGCTGTGGCGGGCGGCGTGTGAGGTGCTGGCGGCGGCGGGCCGTGGCGGCGGCGGTAGTGGTGGCGGCGGCGGCGGCGGCGTGCGCATTGTGGCGTGGCAGGCGGAGGCGCAGCTGGCGGCGCTGCTGTCGGCGGGCTGCCCGCTGGCGGCAGCGGGTGGCAGTAGCAGTGGCAGTAGCAGCGGTAGCAGTAGCAGTGGGTGGGACGACCCAGGTGTGATGGCCTGGCTGGCGTACGGCTCGGCGGGGCCGCAGGTGGGGCGGAGGGAAGCGGGAGGGGGGCGCAGGTGGGGCGGGGAGGAGGGCAATGTATTCGTGCTCTAAGATACCTGTCACACACATACGGCCTCCTCCCTCCCCTTTGCCACCACCCCCACGCGCCAAACCCTCTACGCGCTCTATGGGTTCTGGATTGGCAATGGTTTACGTTGGGATTGGAATGAACTACCCCTGCCCAACCCCCCACAGGAGCTGTCGCTGCCCCAGCTGCAGCGGGCCGTGCTGCCCGCCTACGCGGTGCGGGTGCCGCTGCAGCCGCGCGCCGCCGCCACCGCCGGCCTGAGGGCGGCGCTGAGCGCCTGGGCGCTGGCGGGGCCGCTGCGGGCGCGGCTGGCGGCGGAGGGGCTGGCGGCGCACTACAGGTGGGGGCGTGTGTGATTGTGTGTGTGTGTGTGTGTGTGTGTGTGTGTGAGCGTGTGAGCGTGCATGTGCCGGTGAATGCTCATTATGTACTTGTGTGTACGCGTGTGGGATCAATGGCTTTGCATTGCTGTGCTGATTCAAGGGCAACTGGAAGGCTGTTGGAGCTGCATGAGGACTCCTGACACCGCCTCTGCCGCCACTGCCGCCACTGCTGCCGCCACAGGCTGGTGGAGGCGCCGCTGACCGCCGCCCTGGCGCGCACCCGCGTCAACCTGCTGCCCAGCAGCAGCAGCAGTAGCAATGGAGGGGGGTGTGGCAGTAGCAATGGAGGGGCCTGTGGCAGTAGCACCGGCACGGCACCGGCTGCGGCGGCGGCAGCTGTTGCGGCGGCGGGCGGCGGCCTGGCCCTGGATGTGCCCGCCTGCCGCCGCCAGCTGGCCCGCGCCGCCGCCTGCCTGGCCGCCTGCGGCCGCCTGGCGGCCGCCCTCACCCAGCCTCCCATGCACCCACAACAACACCAGCAGCACCAACACCAACACCAGCACCACCAGCCATATCAACACCAGCACCACCAGCCTCCACCGCCAGCGCCCCCCTGCCTGGACCTGCGCCGCCCCGCAGTTGTGGAGGCGCTGTGCCGCCGGGCCTTCCTGGCCCGACTCAGACCCGGCGGCGGCGGCGCACCCGCCACGTTGCCCCTGGACCTGGCACTGCAGGCGCAGCACTGCGGCAGCTGCGACGGAGCCGGCGGTGGTGGTGGTGAGGAGGGGGCGCCGGTGAAGCGGGCGGATGCGGCGGCGTGGGGCCCGCGCGTGGAGGCGTACGGGCCGCGGCCGGGGCCGCCGCTGCCGCCGCGGGAGCGGGCGGTGGCGGAGGCGGTGGCGGCGCTGCTGGCGCGTGCGGCGGCGGCGCGGGAGGAGGAGGCGGGGCTGAGGGCCTTGCTGTGGGCGGCTGGGGAGGTGGCGGCGGAAGTGGAAGGGGCGGAGGAGCTGTCAACCGCGCCAGCTGGTTCCGGAGCATCAGCAGCGGCGGCGGCGGCGGCGGCCTCGGGCGGCGCGGCTCGCTTTGCGCTGCAGCGGGCGGGGCTGGAGGGCCGACTGCGGTGCGTGTACCGGGGAGGCGGTGGCGGTGGTGGGGGCGGAGACGGCGCCAGTACGGCCGGTGCCGCTGCTGATGGTGCTGCCGCCGCCGGCGCGGCTGGCGCTGCTGCTGCGGCTGCCGAGGTGGCGGCGGTGGCGGCCGCGGGCGCTGACGCGGTGGTGGTGGTGTCGGAGCTGACGGCGGCGGGGCTGGCGGCGCAGCCCCCCAGTGCGGGACCGGGCGGCGGTGGCAGTGGTGGCGGTGGTGCCCCTGCAGGCCGCGGCCCGGCCTCGCTGCAGCAGCGCTACTGCTGCACGCCGGCGGGGGAGGCGGCGCTGAGGGTGAGTGCCGGGGGAAGGAGGGAGGGTGGGAGGGAGCAGAGGGAGCGTAGGCGCGGGAGGGAGGGAGGGAAGGAGGGAGGGAGGGAGGGAGGGAGGGAGGGAGGGAGGGAGGGAGGGAGGGAGGGAGGGAGGGAGGGAGGGAGGGAGGGAGGGAGGGAGGGAGGGAGGGAGGGAGGGAGGGAGGGAGGCGCGGGCGACAGCAGCCTAGGCCTGCCCACACCAGGACCACCGGGGCGCCACCCACGCTGCGGCCACGCCAGGTCGCTCCTTCCACCTCGCCATCTCGCCCTCTTGCCCTCTCACCCCCTCACCCCTCGCCCCTCAGGCGCTTCTGCCACTGCCCGTGCTATTCGCCGAGGACCTCCCGGGCCCCAGCCCAGGCACCGGCCCGGGCCCTGCCGCGGCTGCGGGCGGGTGCCCACCAGCACCCCCAGGCCCGCCGCCTCCGCCGCCTCCGCCGCCTCCGGTGTTGCGGTGGGGCCTGCTGCTGGACTTCCAGCCGCCCGGCCCCAGGCAGGCGCTCACCTTCGAGGAGGCGGAGGCGGAGGCAGGCGGAGGCGGCGAGGGAGTGGGGAGAGCCAGCAGCAGGTGCGAAGGACGGACTGAGGCCCTTCTCCTTCCTCCTTGCTCTGACATATGCCTGCGGCCCGCCTCACACACGCCCCTGCCTTCCCTCACACACACACACACAACACACACACGCAGGTGCCACGTGGCGCTGGTGGCCGCGGCCGACCCCCTCACCGGCCAGCCTGTCCACACCGTGGCGCCCGCTGCCCGCCTGTGGGCGGCGGACGACTGCGCCCGCTGCCTGCCGGCACTGGCGCAGGCGGCGGAGGCGGCGGCGGCGGGGGCAGCGCCGGGAACAGGGACGGGGGCTATGGCGGGGATGGCGGGCGCTGGAGCAGGAGCAGGAGGTGGCTGGGGCGTTGCGGGCCTACCGGCTGGCATGCCGACCCCAGCCCCAGCCGCCGCGGCCGGCTCGGCGGTGGAGTGGGCGCTGCGGCGGCTGCTGGCCATGGCCGTGGCCCCGCCGCAGGTGAGCCACTGGGTGGGGCGTGTGTGTGTGTGTGTGTGTGTGTGCGTATGTGTGTGTGTGTGTGTGCGTGTGCGTGTGTGTGTGGGGGGGGGAGGTTAGTGTGATAATCACGCTGTGATTACCATAGTGAGTGCCTGCGTGTGCAAAGATAACCGGCGGATTCACCACATGCACACACACATACACCCAGCCCCGGCCTCCTCCTCCTGCCCCTCACAGTTTCTGCGCTGCGCCGCGGAGGACCTCCTGCAGCCGCCGCCGCCCACACCCGTGCACACTGCAGCCGCACGGCCAAAAGCACCCTCCTCCTCCTCCTCACTCTCCGCCCCTGCTACTGCCGACCCACAGCGGCAGCTGCTACGGGTCCCCGCTCCCCCGCTCCCTCTCCCTGCCCCTGCCCCTGCCCCTCCCCCTGCCCCGCTCCCCGCCTACCCCTGCCGCTGGGTGTTTGTGTGTGTGGCCTACCCCTACCTGCCGCTGGCGGCGGCGGCGCACCTCAGCGGCGACCCGGGGCTGACCGCGGCGCTGTACGCCCCGCAGCCCTGGGCGGCGGTGGCGGCGGCGTGGGAGGCCAGGTGTGTGGGGGCGGGGTTGGGGGCATTGAGGGGGGATGGGGAGGGTTTGTAGGGGGGACGGGGCACTGGGGGGCACTGCGTGGGGCTCCTGCGGCTCGGTCCTCACCTCACACACGCAACCCCCGACTCATTCATATGTTGTGATCGGTAATCAACTCGCACACCCGTACACCACTGCAGCCAGGGACAGCAGCTGCGCCGGCTCCTGGGCCTGGTGCGACACCGCAGCGGCAGCAGCGGAAGTGCCGCACAGGCTGCAGCCGCCAGCGGCAGCGGCGCGGCCGCGGCCCCGCCGCCGCCGCCTGCTGCTGCTGCGGTGGTGGAGCTGGCGGCTCGTCAGGTGCTGGTGGCGGCGCTGGCGGGCGGCTGCAGCCACAAGCAGCTGGCCACCGCACTGGGGCTGGCAGGAGGAGGCGGGGGAGCAGGAGGCGGCGGCAAGGCGGCGGCGGCGGCGCTGCTGGCGGGCTTCCTGGCCGCTTTCCCCGGGCTGGCCAAACACAGGGAGGAGCTGCCGGTGAGCGGGGGAGGGGCAGGGGGCTAGAGGGGGGCTAGAGGGCGCCTAGCGGGAGGACGGGGGGAGGCGTGAATTCATCAGGGTCAGGGGAAAAGAGGGTTAGAGGGGTGAACGGGGGGCATGAATTGATCAGGTGTCGTGTCCTCCATGTGTCCCTACCCCTGCCTACCCCACGTCCACCCCTGCCCGCCCTGACGCCATGAATGTGTGTGCCGCCGCAGTCCCGGGTGCGCAGGGACGGCCACCTGTCCACCCCCGCCGGCCAGCGCCTGCGCCCGCCGCTGCGACACCTGGCGGCGGCGGCGGCAGCAGCAGGCGGCGGCGGCGGCGGCGGCGGTGTGGGCGCCCTTGCCAAGCTGCAGCGGCTGCTGCTGCGGCTGCAGCTGGGCGCGGCGGCGGGCGAGGTGGTGCGCACGGCGGCGGCGCTGTCGCTGGCGGCGGTGGACGACGTGCTGGCGCAGCACCACCACCACCGACTGCTACAGCCGCCACAGCCGCCACCAGTGGCAGTAGCAGCGGCGCCGGCGGCGGCTGGAGGCGCACTACAACAGCAGCAACAGCAGCAGCAGGTGGCGGGAGTGCTGGGGCCAGGGGCGGCGCCTGCGGGGCCCGTGCCGGACCCGCCGCGTGCGGGGCTGGTGTGGTGCGGCGACGCGCGCATAACGCTGTGTGTGCCCGTGCCCGTGCGGCGGCGCGGCAGCAGCAGCAGCAGCGGCCGGGATCCGGATCTGGATCCGGCTGTGGATCCAGATCTGGATCTGGAGCCGCTGCTGGCGGCAGTGAACGGCGCGGCTGGCGGCGGCGTGATGGCGCACCTGCGGCTGCGTGTGCCGCTGCACGTGAGCGTGTACAGCGGGCGGCGGTTGGCGCTGACAGGCTGCGAGCAGTACGTGCCGGGGGGCGGCGGCGGCGGCAAGTGAGCGGGTGAGCGAAGGGGGGGCGCGGAGTCAACGGGAAGAACAAGCAGGGGGCAGTCGTGGGGAGGAACGGAGCGAGTGATGGGGTTTTGCAGGTGGAGCTGAGAGGGTTGAGGCAGGCGTTGTAGCAGTCATTGCCGGTAAAAGTCTAACTTGCTCGCCAAGGGACCTCCGTGGGTAGGTAGGAGCCTTGTGGGAGGTGTACCGCCCACAGGCGTGGGGTCGAGGGGCGGGGGCCCAGCTGTGTGAGCGGCATGCAGGAGCACAGCACTGTATATCTGTGATTGAGAGTGACGGTGAGTGGCACTAGCAGTAACAGGTGGCAGCGGCAGGATGTGGACGCAGTGTGTCATGCATGTCAGTGCAAGCTGTGTCGGGGGAGCATTCATGTGTGGTGACGAACCTGCGAACAGTACCGGTATGTAAGAACGGAATGTTAGGCTATGGGTTAGTCGACCCCGACCCACTGCGGCCCTGGCCACCACCGTCCCATGTCGTTGCCAGAGGCGTGTACCGGTGCCGGTGCATGCGGAAATGTACTTTTACAAGACGGCGTGTTTCACATACTGTACCCAGTGGAAGGTGCCATAGGTCCCTTCTTGTAAGTCGAGGCTCGAGGGGGCAGCGCAGGTCTCCCAAACACCACCGCCACCGGCCCACCGGCCCAGCGGTGGCCCATGCGCGGCCCACCGCCTCCCGGCCCTGCCTAGCCTCCCCACCACCACAACAAGTGACGGCACGCTCCAGGCCCCAGGCGCCCGGGCAGGAGGAGGAAACCTAGCAGGCTAGCACGCATACTCCAGCCCATTCACAGCCTTGTCGAACTAAGCTGCTGCACTTTCTATGCGCACACATGAGCCGGCCCGCACGCAGTTGGGGTGCCGCCCCTGTCAAGCGCCAAAACACCATCAGCACCACCCGGCCCAACGCCTCCCGGCCTCCCGCAGTCCCTGCCTGCCCCGCCCCCGAGTGGCCATCACCAAGCAAAGTGGCGGCACGCCACGCCACGGGCCCGGGGGGCATACGACAGTGCATCAAGGCGCCAGTGTGAGGGACGCATCCGCCAGGTGCGCCCCCGCCTCCGCCCCCTCGCCCTCCCCGTGTGGCCGCCCGCAGCCGCAATCCTCAGCCGACCCCACCACGTCATCAATGGTCAGCAGCAGCCGCAGCGGAGGGGCCCCCGCCACCAACACCCCAAGCCCACCGCCCGCGCCGCCGCCTCGTGTCAACGCCGCTCCCAACCCATCGGAACTCCCGGACTCCGCCGCATGCCCCCTCCCCGCCATTGCCGCCTCGCCCCTTCCTTGCCCGCCACTGCTACAGCCGCCCTCACTGCTACTGCTGCTGCTGCTACTGCTACTGCTGCTGGTGCTGGTGGTCGAAAGGTCGGGGCTGCGGTGTACGGCGCCCATGCCGTAGTTGCCGGGTGCGGCGTGGCCCTTGAGGAACAGCAGGTCCCCCTCGCCGGCGCATGTGTGGGGCGCCGCCGCCGCCACGCCGGCCACCGCGACGCCGCCCTCGCCGCCCCACAGCCACCGCCGCTTCACATGCCTGCAGCCGGCAGGGGGCAAGGGGACACAGCCACACAGCAACAGACAGCGAGAGTTGGGACACACAAACAGAAAGCGGGGAACCCGACAAGCTCAGCGCCAAATCCCCTCCATGTACCTGTCTGTGGCTACCGCACTGTGAGTCTGTGACTCCGCCCCGCAACCTACGTGCTCGGCTGACGCAAACCTGCCTCTACCCTTACCTCCCTCACCCTCCCCTCCTCCCAGGCCCCCCATAGAGTCTCCGGCTTCTTACCATGAACAACAACCGCCTCCCTCCCCTCCCCTCCCCAAACCCCCCAGTCCCCGCCCACCTGTTCTCCACCACCTGTGTTCCCGGCCCCAGGTAGGTGACCAGGCAGCGCACTCCCACGTGGTCGGCGTGCCAGCGCGGGCAGGGCGTGCCCGCCAGCACCTCCAGCCGGGCGGACACGCGGCGGTAGCCCAGCAGGCCCGGGCCGAACAGCGCCAGCAGCTGGCAGATGTCGGCCTGTGCGTGTGCGCCGTACACACACGCGTCAGAGCAGGCGTGCCGCACACACAGGGATGGACGCATGGACGACACGCCGCATGTACACACACCTACACACTGGCATGCAGTTGTGCCCGTTATGTGCAGGGGCTGCAACTCCGTCTGTGGTACCATGTACATGTACGTGTGTGTGGGCTGGTCGTGGTGTCATCTGATTGGGGGGTGCGCTGCTGGGGCGGGCTGTGAGGCGGGCCAGGTGCCACACAGCCACCCGAGACAGCCAAGGGTGGTGAATCCCACGGCTGAACGCCCTCCTCCAGCCCTACCCACAACGCACACAACCCCCATATCTCGGCCACACCGCAGGTCGCCTGACCCCACCGAGCCACCAGACCACCAGACCGCCAGCCCAGCGGCAGCCCGGCCTCACCTGCAGCCACTCGCGCACCTCCGGCTCCCGCAGCGCCCGGACCAGCTCCTCCGCCGCGGGCGCCGGCCGCCGCGTGTCAGCCAGCACCTGGGGGTACCGTAAAGGGGGGGGGCAGTGAGGGGGGTGAGAGGGGGATGCGAGGGGGGTGAGTGACGGGGAGTGGGGGACACTGTGGGCCGTACGTCGTGAAAGGCTGCCAGTGCGTGACGATACGTCCCCGCCACGCAACCGCACCTCCCCACTCCCATCACCCGCCCAAACCGCCACCACTACCACCGTCCCCACTGTCGCCGCGCCACACACCTTGCTGCGGAAGCCCACCCCCAGCCGCTCCGCCTCCTGCCGAAGCCGGCGCGGGTGCACCGGCGAGCAGCGGCGCACGTGCACGGCGTTGACGTCGGGTCGCAGCAGGTCGGCGGGGCTGGAGGTGCTGAGGCGCACCCGGTCGTGCAGCAGCTGGGCTGCGAGGGGGCAGGCGGGTGAGGCGGAAGGCGGAAGGGGGCGGTGGTAAGGTGCTTGCGAGGGCAATAGGTTGGTCGCTGAGCCCGGTTTTCGAGCCGCGCAGCCAGCTAAGTTGCTCCAATGGTGTTACGTGACTTGTAACGACAAGATCGCCTGGCCAGGGGCGGACGAGCGGGAGAGCGACCGCCATGCGAGCAAAACCACACCATCCTCACCGCGACCCCAGCTCTGCAGCTGCGCCAGCCCCATCCTTGCTCGCCTCGGTCACTCAAGATAGTTTCAGGTGTAACGCGCAGATAATGTAAGACGGCTCGCTCGTTTGCTAGAAATGCTAGAACCACTACCTGAACCACCACCGCGTTTCTTTTTGGGTGAGGTCAAGACCACGCCGACTTGATGAAATGTAAGAAGGAGAGGTGATGCATTACTAGTTGGGTGGGCGTGGTGGGCGCCTGGTGCAATTTGTGTATGCAAAATGTGCATCAGTGCATTCGGGTCCCAATCACCTTCACAGTTGGCCGCCCGTCCGTCCCAGGGCCCCCGGTGCGGCCTGCTTTGCCTAGGGCTGTGGCGAGTCTGGCGACTAAGGTCGAGAGCAGCCTAATAACCTGCAAGCTGCAGCGGTTGGCCAGGAGGACTGGAGGGGGACGTCGTGGCGCACCCGTGCCAACCGCCCAACAACCGAGGGGGCGGCACAGGGCGGCAGGCGGGCAGGTGGGTAGGCGCGCCCTGTCCCTGCGCAATGTCACTCTGGCCTCCAGTGGGGAACAAAAGCGTCCGCGCGCACATGTCCCATCGGCCACAGCCGCACGCGCGCCCTCGTCCGCAGCGGCACCATGTCTGCGGCAGTACGGCTCTTGGGTGTTACACCGGCGGATCAGCAGACGTCACGTGGGTGCCAGTCGCTGCGGGTGTGTGTGTGTGTGTGTGTGTGTGTGTGTGTGCCACACAACGCCACAGCGCCCTGGGACCGGGTCGGTTCCCGCCGCTGCCGTGCGAGCCCCTTTGCCCCGACACGTCATACACACATGCGTGACACCTACACCACCAAACTCGCGACTCTGACAAAAACATCAGACAACACCCGGGGCGTTCGAGCTCCAACCCGGTGAGCAGGTTCGCTGCGTCGCCGCCGGGTGAAGGTGCACTTGGGATCATCACACGCACACCCATACACTCACCTACCACATACCGGCACCCACGGGCGCAAGCTCACGGATTCCAACGCTGTCTACATATCGGCGGCGGCAGCAACGCCAGACCACCACACCGCCAGGCACCAGCACCACACACACACGCAGCGTCAAGAATATAGATGTACAAGGAGGGCACCCGGCGGCGGGCTACAGCACCTGTCTTCAACAATATCACAGCCCCTTCTGTATCAACAGCTGTACAAGAGCCAAACCGGGACCTCAGGCCAGGCCGGACGTGGGGCGCGTGCGCAAGGCGAAGGGCAAGGGCCTCCACGGTACGTGTGGTGCAACCCACACCCACACCTACACACAGCCACGCACCAGTAACCCCCTCCCCGCGCGCCAGCTGCCGGGTGCTCCTGGCGCACGTGCCCACACCCGCCCTGGCCGGGGCCTGAACGCACACATCGCGCACCGACACGAGTACACACCAAAGTAAGTACGAACAGAGATGAAGCCATGCCTTTATAAACGCTGGGTAGCACGAAATGCAGATGAAATACCAGGGCAGTCTACTAGTTCTCAGGGCGCGGCCACCAATTGGAAGCATCGCGCCGGCTACGCAGCTACAGCGGAGACAGCGGCGGGCGGGGCCATGAATGTAACAAAGACCAACTGACCGCCGCCTGCCACTCGCCTTGTGTGAACGTCTCTTAAGCAATCACAGCCAACACCAACACCAAACAGTCACAATGACACGCGCTCGCCCATCCACCAAGAGCATCGCAGCAATTGCCATTGCCGGCGCTGATCAACATGTTAACACACACATACCGTAACGGTCTCAGGGTTTCTTCTCGATTCGGTGACAGTCCCCCGGCTGCGACCTGCGCAGCTGCTACTTCGCCCCCTCCCACAGCGGCCCCCGCAGCGGTCTGCGTGCCTGCTGCTGCCTCTCTCACATCGGACCGCACCAACCGGTGCCCCCGAGGCACTGCGCCTGCAGTCCCGCCTCGCCTCTCCTGCCCTCTGTCAAAGAGCCACTCCCCCACCACCCACCTCTGCTCGCCGCTCCTGCACTGCCACGTCTGCCATTCCCAGGCAGTGACGCCAGCCCACAGCCCCTCCAGCCCTCAGCCCACAGCTACTCCCTCTGCCGCCCGGCCCAGCCCGTCCTAGCCCGTCCTGACCGCCCCCACTGCTGCGCCCTGCACATGCACATGCAGCCCAGCTCCTGCCGCCGCCCTCCAGCCCCACATGCCGCCGCCACATGGCTGGACCGCACTGTCACGGCCGCCAGCTCCGACACCGGACCGCCAGTCAGCGGCGCCAGTGCCGATGCAGGCGACGTCACCCACATCCGCCCCACCCGCCGCCCAGCTCCTCCCTCTGCGCCCCTCCCCTCCCCCCGCCCCCCAGCTAGGCTGTGTTGACCAGGTACACCTCGCAGTGCGCCAGGCGCGCAAAGTAGGCCGACACCCGCGCCGCCAGCCGCGGCACCGCAGCCGCCGGCAGCTGCAGCACCACCGCCTCCCGGGTCAGCGCTGCCACACTCACACTGCTCCACACAGCAGCCGGGCCGCCACCGCCGCCGCCGCCGCTGGTGGTGGTGGTGGCGCTACTGCCATTGCTGCTGCTGCTGCTGCTGCTGCTACTGCCGCCTCCGCTCAGCTCCCGGCCCAGCTCCATGGTGAGCAGTTTGGACCAGGCGGAACGCAGCACGGCCGAGGGCGGCACCACCAGACCCTGATGGGGCGCAGAGGAGGCAGTAGCGGCAGTAGCAGTGGCAGTAGCGGCGGCAGGGCGGCCGCTGCTAGTGCTGGTGCTACTACTGCTGGCAGCAGCAGTAGCAGCGGCGGCGATGGAGTGGTCATAGCTTCCCTTGATGGTGGCAGCAGCCGCCGCAGCCGCAACCACCGTGTCTGGCACCGCCGCCGCCGCTGCCGCCGCCGCACCCACGCCCGCCGCCGCCGCTGCCGAGGGCCAGGCCGCGGGTGCGGCTGCTGCAGCCGCCACGGAGGCTGCGGAGGCGGGCTGCCACTCCAGTCCCCCAAGTGTGGGGCCGCCGCAGCCCAGCACGTAGATGGGGCGCAGGCGCTTGGAGAAGGCCAGCGTCACCAGCTCCGTGGAGGAGGAGGAGGAGCCGGAGGCAGAGGAGGAGGTGGAGGACACGCCGCCGTGGCGGAAGGTGACCACCCGGTTGCGCACGGCGCGCAGCAGCCCCAGCAGCTGTAGGGCCGTAGGGGGTGTGCGTGTGAGTGTGGGAGGGGGGAGGGGGAGGGGTTGGGCGGGTGGGGGTGGCTGGGTGTAAGGGGGTGTGGTCAGGGGGTGGTTGGAAGCGCGTACGTTTCATACAGGTTTGGTGGGAGCCCGGCCGCCCGGCCGTCCTCCTCCACACACTGCCTCCTCCTGCCCCCGCCCCGCCCCGCCCCCAGCCCTTCCCGCACCTTGCCCACGTCCTCGTACAGCGCCACGTAGGGGTTGCCCTTGGCGGTCTTGACCTCCACCAGCGCCTGAGGAGCAGGAGGAGGAGCGTGCGTATTAAACGCAAGAGATGCAGAGATGGCGAGGGACATAAGAAAAGGGAGAAAGATTAGAGGCAAAGCACACAACCCGTTCAACAGAGCCATATCCACCTTCCCCCTTCTTGTACACCATCATAAATGTACCCCTCCAGCCGCCTATCCCAATCCCTCGGTCCCTCCGCCCGTCAGCGCCCCCCTCCCCCAGTCCCCCAATCCCCCAGTCCCTCCCTCCCCTCCCTCCCCCTCCCCCACCCCACCCACCTGCACCACGCCGTCCGGGTCCACCAGCAGCAGGTCGGCCTCGCCCTTGAGGTGCTTGCGGTTCACAAACGGCGAGCCGTCCACACGCACAATAGTGGCCTGCGCACAGGGGGGGGGGGAGGTTGGGGGGTTACATTCATGACTAGTTAGGGAAGTGGTAGACGGTAGACAGCGGCCCCAGGAGGGGCCCTGGAGGAAAGCTGCCATGCCACACACTCACACACACCCGTTGCAGAATCTGCCTAACCCCCACACCCACACCCACACGCCCACCCACACCTGTGCGTACAGGCGCCACCCGGGCGGCAGGTGCCCCTCCAGCTGAGCAGCCACCTGGCGGGGGGGTTACACGCATTAAGTTTAAGAAGTGAGGGGGGGGGCGGAGGGCGGAGACAAGGGGGCGGGGGGTGGGCAGCGGGGGGCAGAGGGGGGCGGGGCAGCGGGGAGGCACAGCGGGTTGCAGGTCAGGGAGGCGGTGGCCGCAGCAGCAGCGGCGCGAGGCGCAAGCAGCAGCAGGAGCGGCATGGCGGCGGGAGGGGCCTGGGGCACGTCCAGCACCCGCCAGCGACCCATCACCACCGGTGCCACCACCGCTGACGTTGAATCTGGGGAACTCCACGGCATCCCACGCACACACCCGACCCCCACCACCCCCCACCCTCACTCTCCCCACCCTCACCCCCACCCGCACCTGCAGCTCCGTGTAGCTGCCGTTGCGCCGTATGTCCACCAGCGGCGCCGGCTCGCCCAGACCCAGCACCCGCTCCAGCAGCGGCCGAAGCTGCGCGAAGGTGGCGGCGGCGGAGGCCAGCGCGGCGGCAGTGGGAGGCTTGGGGCAGCGGTTGGAGGTGGCGGCGGCACTGGTGCTGCTGGTGCTGCTGGGGGTGGTGGTGCTGGTGCTGGTACCGGTGGTGGTGGAGGCAGTGGAGGAGGCAGCAGAGACGGCAGCGGTAGCGCCGCTACAACAGGAGGGCGCGGGCGCGGACGTGCCGCTACACCCCACGGCGGCGGCCTCCTGCCCCTGCCCTTGCCCCTGTTGGCCGCCCACCGCCACCCCCAGTGGCGCCGCCGCCGCCGCCATGGTGCCGCCGCTGCCGCCGCCGCCGCCTGCCCCTGCTCCGGCCCCCTGCACAATGGCGCGGCACCAGCCGTCCACCTGCGCCCTCAGCGCCGCCCGCCGCGACTCCAGACTGCGCACGTGGCTGACCAGGAACAGCGCAGAGCTGGGGGCGGGGGCGGTGGGGGTGGAGATGGGGGTGCTGCTGGTGGAGGTGGAGGTGGAGGTGGCGGCGGCGCAGTGTGGCAGGGGCAGGCTGTCGGCGCCGTCCGTGCCGTCCAAGGAGGAGGAGGCCGAGGACAGCGGCGAGGGCCCCGCACACGCCGCGCTGGCGGCGCCCGCCTCCACCGCCAGCGCCGCGGCGGCGGCGGCGGCGGCGGCGCGGCCGCGCTGGCGGCGGGTGACGCCCTTGTCGCTGCCTCCTCCTGCCTTGAGGCTGATGCAGGCGCTCACCACCGCCTCCAGCGCTGCGGCGTATGCGGTGGTGTCACCCGCCGCCAGGTGCAGCAGCAGCGAGCACAGCTCCACCTGAGTGTGGCGCAGTAGAGCAGTGAGGGGGAGCGGGGCGGGGCCGTGGTGTCACCACCACAACTGGTGAAAACCCCCTCGCCCTCCCCACCCGCCCACCTTGTTCCGCTTCCACACCGCGCGGTCGGGGAAGGACTCGCGCCCGATGGCGTTGAGCAGCAGGCTGCGGAACTCCAGGGCCGGGAACCTGCAGGGGGGAGGGCGCAGGAGGGGTAGGCATCGGTTGTGGAGGCCGGCGGGGGCGGGTGCGGTGGGTGGGGCGGGAGGAGGGGGTGGAGCCAGGTGAGTTGGGGGAAGCAGTGTGGGAGGCGAAGGGTCACAAGGGCTTTTGCTTTCCGGCTGCTGGAGCCTCAGTCATGCAGCTAGTAAGGCGCGTGGGAGGCGTAACCGACTGCAGGAAGCAACTGCGTTGACTGGCTGCAGTGCAAGGGTGTGTGTGGCGCTTGGGCAGGTGGCCGTGAGTCTCAACCGCTGGGCGGTCAGCGGCTGCGGGTCGGCACCTTGCCGCTATGCTGCCGCACCTCCGAGACCTGGCGGAATCTAACGATGGGCGGTCAGCGTCTAAACGCGGGTACAGGGGCTGCCGGAGCTCCTCGCGCGACAAGCCGCGCCCTTTGAGCGGCACGCATGCGCGCGCCAGATGTTGTGCAACGACTGACCTGAGGAGAAGACCGTCGCCGGCTTCCGGTGGCTCCGATGGCACAGGCAGCGTTGCTTGGTACGTCACTCGCCGGAGCACGTCAAGAGCAGCGGCATGCCGGCTGCGCGAGAGGCGAACTTTCCGTGTGCTGTCTCCGCGGCTCCCAGACTGCGCCTGAAGTGGTTGCAGACGCAAATGATGCTTCCAAGGAAGCGCGGAACTCCCAAGGCAGGGCCCTGGGTCGCATAATAGCAAAGGTGCGCTGTTTTTTGGCCTTCCGACACCCCCTCTCGGCGTGTCAGTGCTGTGCCGCAGGACGCGTGAACGACCTAGTAGAGACGCCATTTTTCAAACTAGGCCCTCGGTGCGAACGGCTTAAAGACGGTCGCGGAACTGGGGTTTGGATGGTGAGTTTGAAATGGCGGGTTGTTGCGTTCGCACGCTTTCCTTCACCGGGGGTCGCGCAATGTAATCGGTACGTATGGAACAAGTCCTTTCGTGTGCCTGTTGGGGCTGGAGTTCGTCGCTTCCATGCATGGGCCGAGTTGCAACACTCATTGGGCCTCTTTCCAGTGGGGACTTTAGCCATTTAGTGGCAAACATTTAGCGCTAAAGTCCCGCCACTGCGAACACCCCCACTTTAGTGGACATTTAGGGACTTTAGGCACATTTAGCCAGCCCCCGTTTAGTCGCTGCGATTTTCGTTCTTCGTTGTTTCGAGCGCTCTCGCAGTAAAGCCTTTCATTTAGTCCCAATTTTGCAACTCGCTGTAAGATTAATTCCCTTGGAGCCGCGAACTCGGCTGAGCACCCTCCAAGCTCGCCCCCCAGCCGAGCACTGCCTGGCAGAATACTTCGGGTTGTTTACATCGTTCCGCCATCATAAATACGTACAGATGCATTAGATTAACACCCCAGAGTGCGTCCCGGGCTCTCCCAGCGCAGTTTTGCAACGTTTGTTCCGCCATCGCGCATGTGTATCGGGCCCGTCGGCCGAAATGAGCTGACCCGTCATCCCAACAGCTTAAACAGCATGAGAGCATTGTGCTGAGCACTAAGAATCGGGTTTGAGCATGGGCGCGCGTGTGCCAAGCGGAGCGCTAAAGTCGCTGGCTGTAAACATGAATGCTTTAGTGCAACATTTAGTGTCCGGTGGGACTTTAGTGAGCGACTAACCAAGGAGCCACTAAATCCACTGGAAAGAGGCCCATTGGTTGACCTTTTGGCTTGCAGCCATGCTCTTTCCATATTGACTTGACAGCTTGGGGCTGCTGCATAACGCGATTACTGGCCCGGGCCCTGGACAAGAAGGCTGAACTGCAATGCGAATGGCCCTTGAGCGGACAGCAGCCTGCGGATTGCGCGCCCCTAGCAAAAGTAGCCCACTGAGACGTCAGACTGTAGCTTTCAAGGCGCTTGCCAACCGTGCTGCCCGTCAAGTGAGGAATCGCTCGGCTTTTGCGCAACAGCACAATCGAGCCGCGCTGAGCACCTGTATTTGTTTGTTTGTCTACAGACGCGGCTGTCATGTTCATCTGGCCTTCTAACGATGCCCTCGGCGGGGCTAGCCTCTCCATCGGCGAGCGCTGCGCGGAGCGCAGCCGGCGCTGGACTACGAAGCGTGAGTGGGGTTGATGTGGATGTATTACAGCATATGCGCCCCGCGCGGCTTGGTTCGCCGAGCCTGTGGTTACTGGGCCTGCCCACGCCAAAAAACGCCAACGCACGCTGTCAAACGCACGCCGCCCACGCGCCCTCGCTGTGCGCGCAGGTCTCCTATGACGAGCTGGACGTGCAGACGCCGCTCGCCTATGAGCTGCTGCAGGGGCCGCTGGTGAGCAGTCCTTGCTTTGAAGGGGTTGAGGCGGGGGTCGGGGCAGCACTCCGCCGCTCGCACCTCCCGCTCCCCATCCCGCCACCTCCAGCTGATGCCCCCGCCCGCCCCCTCACCCGCCCCTCACCCGCACTCCGCCCCACTCGCCTTACTCGCCCACTCGTCCACCCAGCAGGCAGGACTCAAAGGCAGAGGGCCCACGCACCCTCCCGAACTCGCCGAACCACCCACCCACCCAACCATCCGTCCCCCCACCAACCCCCCCCCCCCAGGCGCGCTGGTCGCACACGGACGCCACGCACGTGCCGCCCACCGCGGTGCTGGTGCACGGCATCCTGGGCAACCGCAAGAACATGAGCAGCTTCGCAAAGATGCTCGTGGAGGTGCGAGGAGGCAAGGCGGCGGGGACTGCGGGCGGCGGGAGGGCAGCGTAGGCGGGAGGCCCCAGTTGGGCAGCAAGTTGGGCATGCGGGCGCCGGCGGTGGGGCTCGAGCGGCCAGCACCCCCACCTTGTGTCTAAAGCTCTGGGCGTCTCCCTCACCTCGCCCTCGGCTCGCCCCCATCTCTCCCCCACCCCCTCGCTGCCCTTTCGCCTTCCCAGGGCTTCCCCAGCTGGCAGGTGCTTCTGGTGGACCTGCGCTGCCACGGCGAGTCTGCGGCGCTGCCCGGCCGGCCCGAGGCGCCGCACAGCGTGGCCTCCGCCGCCACCGACATCCTGGCGCTGCTGCGGCAGCTCAAGCTATTCCCGCGCGTGCTCATCGGCCACTCCTTTGGCGGCAAGGTGGTCATGAGCATGGTGGCGCAGTTCCCCGCCCGGCTGCCGCGGCCGGTGCAGGTGTGGGTGCTGGACTCGCTGCCGGGCCAGGTGCGGGCGGGCGGCGGCCCCGACGGCGCCGACCACCCCGGCGAGCTGATTGCGCTGCTGCGGGGCCTGGCCATGCCGGTGGCCAGCCGCAACGCCGTCATGGACGCCGTGCTGGAGGCGGGTGAGGCGGAGGCGGGTGGGCGCCGGGTGTTGGCGGGGCTGGTGGGGGTGGTGGGGGTTGTGGGGCTGGTGGGGTGGGGGTGGGGGTGGGGGTGGTGGGGGTGGGGGTGGGGCTGGTGGTGGTGGTGGGGCTGGTGGGGGTGGTGGGACAGTGACAGTATATGCGGGCGGGATGAGGGTATGAGGCGGGCATCGGACGGGCTGGAAGGGGAGGCATGCTCCACCACCATCATTACCACGCACCTCATGTCCTCTCTTCCTCCCTCCTGTCCCTCCCCCTCCAAGGCTTCTCCCCCGCCATTGCGCGCTGGGTGGTGACCAACCTGCGGCCGGTGCCGGGCGGCTCGCCCAGTGCCGGGCCCTTCAGCTGGACCTTCGACCTGGACGGCATCGCCGACCTGTACAGGTGAGGAGCGGGGCGGGGGGGGGCGGAGGTAGGGCGGTGCGGGGGCGGGTGCGGGGTAAAGGCTGGGTGCGGCGTGTGTCGCTGTCTGGCGGCGCCGGCAGGTGGAGCTCCGGGTCCGAGGCGGGGAAGCGGGATGGGATGTGCGGGATGGAAGGTGCGTGTAGGGGCACAGGTGGCACACGGTGGGGTGGGGGTGGAGGTGGAGGTAAAGGGTGGAGGTAGGGTAGTTTACTCAATCCCAACGAAACCGGGGATTGGGGTGGGGGTGGAGGTGACACACTGGCTCTGGCTCTGGTGAGGGAACTGATCCCCCTGTGCCCCCACTGCCACCACCACCACCGCCCCTGCCGCAGCTCCTACGAGACCACGGCGCTGTGGCCTCTGCTGCAGCAGCCGCCCGCCGGCCTGTCGCTGGACTTTGTCAAGGCGGAGCGGAGCACCTTCCGCTGGGGCGGCGCGGACGAGGCCGCCATACGGGGGGCGGGGCACGGCGTGCACCTGCTGCCCAACAGCGGACACTGGTGAGCAGCAGCAGCAGCAGCAGCAGCAGCAGCAGCAGGGGGCCAGGGGAGGGGGGCAGGGCGGGCAGGACGGGGGGCAGGGCGCGGTGGTCGTCCAGAGGATAGGAAGGAAAGCGCGTGTGTACAAAGCCGACTGGGCAGCTATTGGGGGTCGGGCTGGGCTGAGAAAGGTGTGAGGTGCCTGGTGGGGATTGGGGTAGTTATGGTGCGGACGTGGCCGGGGCTGCAGGGCGGCACCCTCAGGGGAGCGGCTCCTCCTGGTGCCTGGGGCTGGGGACTGGACCTGCGGTGCGAGGACGGAGGCAGAGGCTGAGGGGCGCAGGCGGCCGCCTGGCCCCTGCGTGTTGGCGCCCACCCGCCCACCCACCTCCACGCCTCGCCTCCGCCTCCCCCCCCTCAGGGTGCACACCGACAACCCGCTGGGGCTGTACGACATCCTGGCGCCCTCCTTCGGCGCCAGCCCCGACCTCAAGCAGCGGCGCACGCCGCCCGGAGCACCCAGGGGCAGCACGCATTACTACTAGCGCGGCCGCCGTCCGGCGGCCCCGTGCGCCAGGCCTCCACCGGACAACGGCACCAGTGCCAGCAGGCGGCGCCCTGCTACAGCGGCAGCTGCGGCGGCAGGTCGGGCGGAGCAGCCAGCAGGCCTCAGTCACCAGTCAGTCACCGGGCATGGCCGCATGGGGCATGGGGCGTGGGGCGCCGACGTGTCGGTGGTGGGGCTGGGCTGGCCCTGCCTGTGCCGGCGCCGCGGCCGGTGCCGCCGTGTGCCGGGTCCGCCGCCGCCAGTGGGCGCGGGCGTGCGGCGGCCGGCGTCTGGGGGCGAGGGGAGGTGGAGCTCAGATCCCCGGCTCGTCAACGCCAAATTCAAGCACCGTGCTTGGCTGTGTGGTGCGGCCACACTGCGGCCGCCCCGCTGTGCCCCGCGCCATGGGGCCTTGAGTGCGCCCGGTGCAGCGGCGGCAGGGGTGTGTGGCACGGCGGGCGGCGGCGGGCACGAGCCCGGCGTGGCAGTAGCAGCATGCGGCCGCGTGTGTAGCCACTGGCAGCCACGGTAGTGTCCTGCTGGTGAGGCCAACCGCCTGTCGTGAGCACAGGCACAATCTATCGGGTCATCAATCGAAGCGCGGTCGTAAGTCCTTGGGGGTTGGACATAAAGTAATGGTTGCGCAGTTCGATCGTCGGAAGAGCCATGTCGTTGTCATGATTGCGTTGCATGTGTACCTGTTTGTGTCTGGTGAGGGCGTGCTTTTCATTGCGCAATGCCTCGTCATCGAAGGGCGGGGTGACGAATTGTATGTCGATAATAGCGTACTAATGAAGCTGTTGTGCACTGTATCGTTACTCGCGAATATAACTACGAAGAAGCCTGTTGCACGAGAGGGAAATCGGCGTGGTGCCACTGATTTCAATGCAATTCGATTTCGTATCTGGCGTGTGTGCCATCGCTGCGGGACTCGTATCCACGGGAAGGGGTTGCGTGGTCCGGGGCGCGGGGCGGCTTGCGTGTCAGTCGCACGCAGTCGCGCGGCCAGCATCCTCGTGTGGGTGACGCCGGCGGCGTTTACTTGATACGTGTGTGCATCAAGTTGTCGTTGCGATGGTGCGACAGGGCGTCACAAATGAACTGGTTGTCGGGCCTTGGCCGTAGCGGTCCAGTGGACGCGGGTGAAGTTGACGAAGAGATCTGTGCACGAAGAAAAAAGCGAAGGAAGAGACAGCATGCTGCACATCGCATACCGGCCGCACCGCAATATCGTTTACTGTGGGCCATACAAATAATGAACATGGTCTTCGCATGCTCGCTGGTAGTAAGTAAGTAACGCAGGGTTGAAGGCGGATCAATAGCAGGCGGGGACTGGCACTGGGGCAAAGGGGAGCAGGCTCGGGTGTGTGCAGCCTGGCTGTGCGTGTGTGTGTGTGTGTGTGTGTGTGTGTGTGTGTGTGTGTGTGTGTGTGTGTGTGCGTGTGTGCGTGTGTGTGTGTGTGTGTGTTTGGCTGTGGCTGGGTTGTGGCTCTGGATCTGTGTGCGTGTGTGAGTGTATGCGTGTGTGTGTATGTATGTGCGTGTTCGTAGTTTTAGCAGGGGGACACAGTCATCGTAACTGACTCGATCAAGGCAAGGCAGGGCAGCCCTGTGGTGAGGTAGGGCGGGCAGTCGGGCACACGGGCTGGCTGGGAGGGATTGATGTGCAGGTGTGGTTCAGGTAGCAGGGCGTGTGTGTGTGTGTGTGTGTGTGTGTGTGTGTGTGTGTGTGTGTGTGTGTGTGTGTGTGTGTGTGTGTGTGTGTGTGTGTGTGTGTGTGTGTGTGTGTGTGTGTGTGTGTGTTTGTGTGTGTGTGTGTGCTCTTGTGATGCAAGGTTCAGTAGGGATACGGCGCGCGTGCTGTGCGCATCAGGTGCGTACGGCCCACTGGCGCAGTAATTATCCGTTGGGCGTGTTGACCGCTGAGGTGGTTGAGGCTGAGGCATAGGAGGCACCGCGCACACGCGGCGTCAGACGTTGTGTTGAAGCTTGCAAACATTCCAAAAAGCCCACAGACATGCAGACATGGTGGTGGTAGCCAAGGCCACTAGTCTGCTACCGCCAGATCGCATTTCACGTCACTGACTCGCGAACACGTCACTGGCTCGTCAACTGCGTCAGCAGGTTGCCCTTGCAACCAATGCAATCTACAGACTGGTGGTGGATTGGCGGGTTGGCGGCAGGGCTTGCATCTTCCAGGGGTAGGTCGGCGCCGCTGGCGAGAAGGGCCCTAACCACGTTCTCGCCCACGGCATCCCGGGGCCCGAAAGTGCCTTAATTGTAGCGTTTGGGGGGACTACGCCCCCCCTCCCAATAACCTCTGGCTGGCTGGCTGGCTGGCGCTCCAGCGGAGGTAGCAGATATGAAATGGAGTTGACGTGAGGATGCAGACTGGCGGATCTGGAAAGGCAGCGGAAGGCAGCAGCCGCGGGGCAGTCGCACTTGGGGTGGGGAAGGCTGCGGATGTAGTGGTGCTGTTTGCAGCAGCGCATTCGGGGGGGGGGGCAGCGGACCTGCGGACGGGAGGCAAGGGCCCTGCGGCTGCAGCTGCTGTTGCGCTCGGGGCCTGGAGGACCCCCCGCTAGCCCACCTGCACACCTGCCCGCCTGGCTGCACGGCTGCAATCGCTGTACACCTCCCCCGGTCCTGCTGAGACCACTTGGGCTGCCGCCGGCAATGCCACCAATGGCCCCCCCCCGTCCTGCGGCTCTGCTAAGACCGCTTGGTCCAGTGGGCCGCCGCCAGCAACGCCACCCGTTCGCCTGAAATTGCCCGCCCCCGCAATCGCCCCATGCATTTAGCACGTCCCACTCAGCCGCCCGCACTACCCCGCCTAGCCTGCCCCGGTTCTTCATGAGGTTAAAAATGGTACGTAAACAAGTTTGATGCCTTGCTTTGCTGCCTTGCGTTGCTGCAGGACCCCTCGCACCCCTCACAAGCATGCCGCTGCTGCCTGCTAGTTCGCCACCCCGCTGACGTGCGAGCCTACCGCATCCGGGAGCCACAACTTGCATGTGCAGCCAGACCTTGCGTCAGCCAGCCACCACGCACATGCCTGTTGCTGTTTACCTGTACGGCATTCCCTTGTTTCCAGAACCATAGCAGACTTCCAACCAGACACCGGCAACACATCTGACCGGCCCATTCGGTGGTCAAACATCTTGGCCCTCGGCCCCCGCGCCTAACCTGAGATGACCCGTCGTAGTGCCACGACGTTACACCAGATGTACACGCCCCGTATCCCTTGCAATGCCACTACGCACAAGGACACCGAGCTTTCAACGTACCAATGAGAAATACACGGATGCACCACGTCTGATCTGCCTGGCATGCGAAATGCCCACAACTCCTCCTGCCAGTGTGCCGCCAGAGTCGCACAAACCTCCCGCAATTCCCTCGAGCACACGGCGCTACACCGCATACGTCTACCGGTGCGCGCATGGCCAGACACTGCTAGACTTATGTCAAGTCTCCTGGGCCCATGTCAGGACCACTGTCTATCCTTGTTGACTTGAATCAATTCCCAACATACCCGTTGGCCAAGCGACGCCACTACACCACAACATGATCCTGCGCCAGGAAAACAGCACACACAATCGGAAGTCATTGCATGCAACCACACTCAAAGCGTACCACACTCCGACTCAGCAGCCCGATACGCACACACACATACATACACACACACACACACACACACACACACACACACACACACACACACAGAGCCAACGCCGCACACATGCTTGTGAAAGGTACATGTCGTGACCTTCAGTGCGGCCCCATGCAAAGTATAAACAGAGCATGTGCCCCGCCTGCACCAACACAGCATGGGCCAACGGCTGCTGATGATCGTTCCTGCCTGCAGCCTCAAACGCCCGCCCGCTTGCCCGCGACTCTCATCCACACAGACGTGAGCCCGTGCGCACCTTGCCCCCCTACAACTGGGGTCTACCGCCCCTGCCCCTGCGCCTGCGCCTGCCCCTGCGCCTTGCTGCATGCCTCCCTGTGCCCGCCCTGCTGCTGCCAGTGCGCCAGCTGGCACGCGCCGCAGCAGTACCACACCGCCTTGCACCGAGCGCACGTCTTGCCGCCGCCGGCTGGGAACAGTGCGCTGGGCCCATCCGTGTTGGCGCAAGCGGGATTGCCGCACAGGACCACGCCCCGTTCGCTGCCCGTCTCAGCTGTAACAGCCGCTGCAACTGCAGCTCCGGTGATGCTACTGCCGGTCGTGGCGTTGCCTGCTACGACTGTCGCGACCGGGACCGGCGGGCGGCGCAGGCGTGCCTGCACCTCAGCTGGGGGCATCAGGATCTCCACCGTGGTGACATCTGCACAGCTCGTCATAAACACCGCCTGCAGCTCCCTCCAGCCTTTCGGCTGCGGCCTTTCGGCTGCAGGCCTTTCAGTTCTCACTCCGCCGGCACTCGGCGCGGGCGACGGCTGCTCAACGGCCGCGGCCACGAAGTTGAAGAGCTCTCGCAGTGGCCACCTAGGCCAACCGTCGTTCTTCCGCTGGACACGCTCCACAAACGCGCGGGCCCTCGACACCATGGCTGCGGCACTGCTGCTGCTACTGCCGCTACTGCTACTGCCGCTACTGCTACTGCGTCCATCTGCTGCTGCAGCCGCTACAGCCGCACGAGCCAGCATGTCTGGGTCCAAGACCCCCAGGGTAACGAACAGGAGTGCCACCTGTGAATTGTCACTGCAGCGACTTGGGTTGCCGATATGCCGCAGCAGTGCCGCGAGGTAGCCCTCCGCGTCAAGCTCCTGGCTGTGAAGGAAGGCCCGCCACGACTCCGCCGCCTGGGCAGCCGGAATGACGCAACTGCCGCCGCTGCCGCTGCTGTTGAAAGTGCCGCTATTGCCGCCGAAGATGGGGCTGCTGCCGTCTGCGCTGTCCGCACCGCCGGCAGCACCAGCTGCATGCTGCTCCGCCCGAAGCGCGTGTACGACGGCAATGGACAGCTGCCTTGCCGCCACGTCTTGCACGTACTGCCCCAAACCCTCCCTGGCCAGGAACAGGACCTGCGGCAGCCACTGCCACGCGCACAGGCTCATCATCAGCAGCTGCTGCTCCGCTGCCGGCGAGTAGGCACTGGGCCGCAGGCATGGGCCGCCAGCAGCCCCCACGGCTGCTGTCTTCGGTTCCTGCGCTTGCTCCTGTTGCGCCAGCTGCCCCTGCGCCAGCGCCTGCGCCTGCGATCCTGGTGTCTCCAGCGCCCCTTCGTCTACCTTCAAAACTTGTATCCGCGCGTGCACGGACTGCCCCAGCAAGGTAGCAAGGCGCCCGGCCAGTCCGACAAATCCCCTCCCCCAGATACCTGCACCTGCCTCACTGCCATCTGCGCCGGCGGCATGTGTGCCCCGCGCCGATGCAGCTGAGCTGCTGTCCCCGCCATTCCCACTGGTGCTGCTGCCGGTTGCGTCACCGCCGCGGCTGCTACTGCCGCCACTGGTGCGGCCGCTACTGCGGCTCTTGGCCGCGGCCGCCTGTGAGAGGTGGCCGTACCGCAGCCGCAGCCGCCGCACCGCAGCTGTCAGGGTGGCGACCAGCGATGCCACCTGCGCCGCCGGAGCATGCGCTAGCACCAGCGGCCACACGCCAGAGTCCACAAGCAAGGGCCACAGCAAGAGATCAGAGCTGCCGCCCAGTGCGAAAGCCTCCGGCCACGCCTGCGGCTTCCGCAGCAACGCCTCCAGGCGCGGCAGCAGCCCTGCCGCCAGCGCGCACCGCAGGCTGAAACTGGGAGTGAGCGCCTGCTCCGCCGGATGTGGCGCTAACGCCACGGCAGCCGGCGCTGCTGATGCTCCTGGGGATACTGATGCTGGTGCTACAGCGGTGGTGCGGCTACGCGGACCCTCCTCCAGCTGCAGCCGCAGTAGCAGCCCCACTTCTGCAGCCACGTACGCAAACCTTGTGGGCCCCAGCTCGCACAGCAGCACCCGCCACAGGCCCGCCAGCCGCGCTGCCGCCTGCCGCGGCCGCAGCTTGCACAGCAGCCGCACCAACAACGCGACAAGCAGCCGCCGGGCGTCCATTGCCTTTTCGTCCTGCAGACCCATGTTTGTGTTACTATAAGCGCACATGGCGTCCACAGCGCCATACAACACGTCATACGTGTTTACGGCACGTGTGCGTTCCACCGCTGCAGCCTCTGGCCCCACGGATCGCGAAGGTGCCTGCAGCCGTGCGGAAGCTGTGGCGGCCACTGCTGCCGGCCCTGTTGCCGCCGTCCCTGCTGTTACGTCAGGTGCGCAGGGCCCTTGCTGCTGCTGTTGCTCCTGAGCACCACTGCCTGCGCCTGCGCCCGTGTCGGCGCCCTCCCTCTTGGCACCCCACCGAAGTGGAGGTGTGAGCGCAAGCCGGAAGGGGCAGTCCCGCGCGCTTATTGCCAGAGCATAGGCGGCGGGGACGATGTATGCACACGTGTTCTGCGTGACGAGGGTGAGCGGCACAGCTGGCCTGACCAGCGCCTGACAGACCGCGACGGCATCCCCCGCTGCCTCTGGCCGCCACCGCTGCGGCGCCCGGCTGCCGCCAGCAGCAGGCGCCGCTCCCGTCGCCGCCGCCGCCCCCGCCGCCGCCGCAGCAGCAGCTGGCCCCGCCGCGCCGTGCCCCGATCCCAAAGCCTGAGCTGCCCGATCCTGCGCGGCAACTTGTCCGGCTGCTGCTGCGCTGCTTGTGGCGCTTCCCTCCCGCAAGGTCGCCTCCACCACCCGCGTCATCCAGACCGCACACGCCTGCAGGCAGCGGCCGCCCAACAGCTGCCGCACCACCTCCAGCTCAATGACCTGCGTAAGGGGCTGTCGCGTGGCAGGCACCCCGCCGCCCAGGGTCTCCGGCTGCCACTGCGGCGGCTCCTGCTCATCGTAATCCTCCTCTTGGTTAATCCCATTTATCAGCAAGTTGATGCACGACCCCACGCTGGAAGCGCACGTGAGCAGCGATCCCCAGTTGGCGTCCATGTTGGCCAATGCCCCCGTCACGGTCGCGGGTGCGGCACTCAGCAGCGCTGCCGCCATGTGCTCGATGAGCTGGGTGCGGAGAAGGGCAGCGCGCAGCTCGACAAAGGCGTCGCGGCACGACAGCAGCATACGCAGCATAGACGACGCGGCCTTCAAGATCATCAGCTGGGCACGTATGTTCACAACCGCCCGCTGCGTAGCGGCCATAGCTGCGCTCGTGGCGCCGCGATTTGTGCCTGAGCCACCGCCGCCGCTGCTGCTGGCGCTGCCACTGCCGTTGCTGCCGTCACCATCTGCGCTCCCGCTAGCCACACGCGCCAGCAGCCGTGCATGTAGGCTGAAAGTGTCTGCCCTGATGAAAGCTAGCGCCAGCAGCTTACGCTCCTCTGTCTGCATTAGGTCGACGAGGGTGACTAACAAGTTGTGCGTTTCCGTGAGCACATCCAGGGCGTCCACGCGCTCATAGTCCAGCTCCAGCGCCCGAGCAGCCCAGCCGTGCGCGCCGACTAGAGACACAACCAGGCGGCCATGCGAGCCCACCGCGGCTTTCCAGTCGGCTGGCGTCAAGGCGCCAGCGTCCACTCGCGCTTGCGAGAAAGCCGTCACATGGGTGCCGATGGCTCGACTCCTCTGACGTAGACTCGCAAAGTATTCTAGGGTCTCAATAATTCTATTGATACAGCTGCTGTGTGCCGAGCTTCCTTTCGGATGATCCGTAGGGTTGCGACCGCGACGCATTTTGCAGGAGGTGGTCAGGAATGGGGCACCACATATAGATTAAGAGCGTGCTTATGTACCGTGGGCAAAAGAAGGCAGCGGTAAGGATCCCGCTCCACAATTTCAGTCCATTACGTTGTCCCAAAACCCTGGGTGTATATAACGGCTATTTGACGAAGGCAGCAGCGTGGAAGGTGACCGGCTGTAGACTGCTCTGATGTACCCGCCCGTCAGCAGCATGCATTACCCTGCGCCTTTTGGCCCCCCAACCCACGCCCCAACCCGCCACCTTACCTCGTCGCCCTTTCTTCGCTTCCCCGCACGCTTGCACCGCAAAGCCCCGGCACGCAACCAAATGATTCCCAGGTCGTCAAGCATCACAATGCCGGCCACATCCAGCAACCATCACGCAGCCCAGCCCCCGACCGCCGTGACGGCCATCAGACGGCGGGGCCTCACGTCCCCAGGCCTTGGCAAAAAGTTGTCGACCTCCCTCACGCATCTCACGCCCAGTCGCCCAGCCCCCCAGCTCGCCCCCCGCCGCCATGTCGTCGCTGGCTGCTTTCGCGGATGCTGGCATCAGCTTCGGCGCCCACCGCTGAGGCGGCGGGGGGAGAGGGGCAGCGTTTGGTGGGTATTGTTGTCTGACGACATGTATGTGAGGCAGAGGTGGGGGACATCTTTTCAAGGCATCCTTCTCTTCTGCCTATGCTTTGATCACGTGCCGTCGTCCACGTCCCAGACTTCACGTCCACAGCCCCTCGCCGGCGCCTTCCGCCGCTTCCGCACAGCAGGTAAGCTCCTTTGGGGCTTGAGTATCACTCCATCTACACAGCCAGCATGTAGCGGCTCGTGATGGAACATGGCAAGGGGCAGGAAAGCGTAGTCCCGATGTGTGTGGCTCCCACCCGTGCCCACATAAATGCGTAGCAAGAAGGGACAAGGCATTGGTGCGTCGTTCGCGCGCTGTTACTGTACCGACGGTAGCTGGCAGGTTGTGTCGATGTTTTGCTGACGCGCATTCCTCACGCTCCGGGCGCCCGGCCAAGGCGATAGCACCACACAGACTCAATGCGACGCCACACCGCGCGGATAGCATAGCCGATGCGCACCTGCAGGCAGTCGACCGGCGTCCACGGATGAGCTGTGTAGACGAGCACTAGCGTAATGCAACGGCGTGCAGCAAAACAATGGCCGGGCGACAGTGTGACAAGCAGGGGCAAGAACAAGGCGAAGCAAAGCAGAAGAGGGGCCCGAATGTGTACGACAATTGTGGCGGGCAGGCCGAATGCGGTGCAACACGCCAACAGCACAACCGGAGGTGAGGAAGCGTGTAGCGGCTGTTACGACTCAACGGTAGGGACAACGTCAGGCCTTCTGCATTCCTGCCCAGGGCCAAGGCCTCGTGACGCGCACGTGGGCAAGTCGAGGGGCACGCGTGTCCTGCTGTTGCCTCTCTTGGGAATCTAAGCGCACGTCTCCGTCTTGGGCACGACTGCTCGACTGTGGGACCATATCTTGCCGCCGTTACAGAGCCCTCACAAGTCGGGGCCTGTTACGACTTCCACTCTCACATTCGTGGCACGCACGCATTTCGGCCACGCTCTCTCGCCAATCTGGCACTCCCCCCAGCTAGCTGAACTCACTCCCCCGGGCCGGGCGCTCTGCCCTGCCCGCATCTACCTACGCCGCTCACACACCCACACATAGGACGCGCTCACCAGCACCACAACCATGTCTGACGCCACCACCTCAGTTCGCTCGAAACAACAAGCAGGTGGCTGCCTTATGGCAGGAAAAGGGCTGATCCCGGGTCGTTATCAACCCAGCCACCTTGACGCGGGCGCCTACTAAGCACACGTAGCAGCCGCGGTTTGCGCCAGTATGCTATGTTTCGAAACAAAAATGGGTCCCGAATCACACACCATGCACTGGCCGGCGCTCCTGCGAGGCCGTGGGGGCGGGGGTCATCCACCCGCCGCCATCACAGCCCACGAATCGACAAGACGGTCGCACTTAAGATGCACTCAACGCCGCTCTCTGCACTCTGCTTTAACTCTCTGGGTCAATGCTCACTTCTCTCCAACAGAAAAAACAATTTTCCTCTCGTACTTCGCTCTCTCCTCTCTCGTCTCTCGTCTGACGTCTCACTCCAATACCCACATGCAAGCTCCACGCTCTAGTTCATGAAGAAGGCGTAGGGCGAGGCGCCCTCAAAGAACAGCATCAGGCCGAGGCCGGCCATGGCCAGGCGGCCGTTCAGCATCTGTGGTGGGCACACGTGGTGGGCGCCAGGTGGTGAGCGAGGAGGGAGGAGGTGATGGGAGAGGGTGTGGTAATGGTGCAGGTGTAACGACTGCAGGTATGGGTGCAGCTTGTGACGGGGTAAACACCGGCAGCAGGTCCCGACGCCATTGTGGCTGTGTACACACGCCAAGTGGCTGGGGTGCGTCCAAGCCAACTCCTGTGGACTGCCGCCTGGCAGGGCCAGCCCACATCCCTACGTCTGCCCCTGCGCCTCCCTCCCTCCTTCCCTCCCTCCCAACACACGCCCTCCGGCCTCCGCCCTCCCTCACCTCGGCTCCGGCGGTGAAGGGCCCAAACTCCTTGAGCTGCTTGGGCGCCACCTTGTTGAACACCGCGTCCAGGGGGGCCTGGGGGGAGAGGAGGGAGGGACGGAGAGAGAGAGGAACGGCGTGAGGGAGGTGGGTGGCTTGGGTTGGATTTGCTGCATGCGTGCCCGACACAGCGCATGTGCGCGCGACCGCGCAAGAGCACACAACGCGCCCATGACCCTGTTTGTGTGGATGTGCCCGCCCGTCCGGCCCCCCACCCGCCCGCCCCCTGCCCGCCCCATGGCGCTCACCCGGAAGGCGGGCGCGAAGGACGCCAGCGTGACCACCGCAATGACCGCCAGCGCCTGCGCCGCGCCGCCCGACACCGACTGCGCGAAGATGGACTCGCCGGTCTTGGCCTCGTTGGCCAGGGCCACCACAATGCCGATCACTGCACACAGTGGAGGGGGGGAGGAGCAACAGCAGGGGCAGGGGTAAGCAGGCGGGTGGGTATGGGCAAGGCAGGTGGGCACTGGGCAGGCGTGTGTGTAGGCAGAGGCTTGCAAGCACCCAATGCTGCAGCAGTGCCGCCACCATTACCATCCCGCCACCCCTGACGTCGCACTACGGTACTCACTGGCGGCGCGGCCGTTGATGAGCTCCGGCGCCAGGCCCGAGAAGCCCATGACCTGGTCAAACGTGAGGCCGGCGGGTTTGCGGGCGGGGGCGGCAGAGGGGGAGGAGGCGGGGGCGGCGGGCAGCGAGGGCAGCTTGGGCATGGCGGGGGCGGCGGGCTTGGGGGCGGAGGTGGTGGAAGGCGAGGAGGAGGTGGTGGGCGCGGGCTTGGGCGGCGTGGGCAGCAGCGCGTCCAGCGCGGCCATGGTGTTCTTCATCTGGGGCGGGCGGAGGCGAGTGGGCGGAGGGAGGAACGAGCTAGAGGTGCGGATTCCAGGCGTGTGTAAACGCAAGGTAGGGGACTGCTGAGGCCGAATGGCACTTGTTAGGTGCGGGCAGAGCGCTGGTCCTCGTTGCTGCCAGTCGGCCGGCCTGCTGGTGCAACACCTGGCGCTCAACCCGCTACACACTTCAAGACTTCCGTCCGTGATCCTTCTATACAATTACGACCTTGCTACGTATCGCGCCCATTTGGGCTCCATTCTGAATGCTGGTAACGCAAGCGTCGACTCGCACCCATCCTCACCTTGGCATCCTCGGCCGCCTTGGCAGCCGCCGCGGTCTCAGTCTCCACCGAGCGGCACACAGGGAAGCGCACAGCGCGGTGGCCCGCGGCGGGGGTGCGCAGGGCAGCGCGGCGAGCGGAAATGGAATGCATTCTTTCTTTAGTCTTGGTTTGAGAGGAGTTGTATGTGAGCTGTAGATGTACTTGGTTCACAATGAAGAGTTTGTTATCGCTAATGGAATGATGTGTTATGACCTGACATTTCGCGAAAACGACGATTTAAGTCCTAGGCCAGGAGGTGCCTGGTGCCCCATGCGACCGAGTGGCCAGGCGTTCCCCGAGTGCAGTTTTTGTCGTAACCACGATAACCCCGACATCATTTAATACTAGCTGTCCCACTCGTTTGATAAATCCGCTCACTCATACGTGGGCTGCGCGCACCCGCGACCAAGTTTCCACTTCCGCCACTCAGCCACCTCGTCAGTCCTCGTCCTCTTCCCCCTCGTCCTCCTCTTCCCCCTCTTCCTCCTCTTCGTCCTCTGAGTCTCCTCGCCCGCCTCTCCCGGTCCCGTCTCTCCGAGCAAGCGCTTCCAACGACGCCGCCGTGGGTACAGCACAAGTCATAGCCGCGGCCCGGCTGGCCGCCGCCGTCAGCCCGCCTGCCGCTGCCACATGCTGCCGCCGCCGGCCGCCCGCCTCCTCCTCCTCGCCGTCATCCTCCTCCTCCTCCTCCTGGTCTTCGTCCTCCTCTTCCCGCTCCTGCCGTCTCCCACATGCTCCTGCCGCCTGCTGGTGCTGGTGCTGCTGGGCCGCCCCCACCTCGAATCGCCACAGGTCGACCTCGATGTCCACACTCTTATGCCTACACAGCAGATGAACGTTGCGAGCGGAATGTCTGTTATAGACGACATGAAGGAAGGAAACATCCTCTTCCCATGCTCGCCCTCATTATGATTGCCCTCCCCAGCCCACCCTGACCAGCGCATGCACACAAGTACACGCCCACACTGACTCCCACCACCGACCCCCCTCACCCACAGCCCTCCACCCCCCCCCTGCACACACCCCACACACGCGCTCCTCACTTGTGGAACTTCATGGTTGCGGGCAGGTCGTACCGCAGCTGGGCCAGCACCTCGGCGGAGGCGGCGCCCAGGTCCCTGAGGCAGCGGGTGCGGGGGGCCGCGTGTGGGGGGCGTGTAGGGTGTGCGTGTCAGCGTGTGAGCGGCACGAGGCGGTGGTCCAGGTGACCGGAGTCCAGGGGCCCAGGGCAAGGGTGTGGGCCCGGGCGCAGCGCTGGGTTGCTGTGCCGCCGCCCCGGGCAAAATGCACCCCAGCTGCCCACCTCAACCCACTCGCGCTCCACCCCCCACCCCCACCCCACCCTGCAGCTCATGCAGCCGTTCCCGGGCCCCTCCCTGCCCTCCTGGGGCCTTGGACTCACCGGCCTTGCGCCCCTCACGCCGCAGCCCCGGCTCACGCACCGTCGTGCCCCCCTCCGCCCCCTCCCGCCCACCCCTCCCCTCCTCCCCTCCTCCTCCTCCCCTCCTCCCCTCCTCCTCCCCTCCTCCCCCGCCTCCCCCTCCCCCCCGCCCCCACCTCTTGGCTGTCTTGGCGATGAAGTCGCGTGTGGAGCTCTTGTGTAGGCTGTACACGGTGTGCAGCGACACCGAGAAGGCGGCGGCCAGGAACGCCATGTCCACACCCTGTGTGCGTGTGTGTGTGTGTGCGTGTGTGTGTGTGTACGTGAGTGTGTAGTTGGGGGCGGGGTAGTGGGGGGCGTTGTTGGTGGCGGGGTAGGTGTAGGACCGTTCAAAGGTGCGTGTAGGCCACCCCGTGCCACCTTGCGCCGCCCCAATGCCCACCCACCCTCCCCTCCCTACCTTCTGTTTGGTGCCGAAGGGCGGATTCATAATGACCGTGTCGGCCTGGGGGTGGCAGCGGCAGGTGGGGGTAAGTTTGTGCGGGCGAGCGTGGTAGGGTTGCCTGAACGCGGCCTTGCAGGCGCAGGCGCGCAACAACAGCCCGCGCTGCTGCGGGCAGGCAGCTGCCGCCTGTGCCCTGTGCTGCCGCGTGTGCTGCCGCCTGTGCTGCCGCCCGCCCTGACTCTTGCCTGCAGCAGTGGCTGGGTGAGCGGCAGGGCGCGCACGTCCGCGAGCACCAGGTCGATCTGGGGGCGACCGAGGGGGCAGAGCGCAGGGCGCAGGGGGGGGCAGGAGCGGGGAGGTGTCAGGGCGACGTCACTGGGCCGCCGTGCGGGTCAGAGTAATGGCGGCAGGACACGACTTTCCTCAGCACATGTCCACCAACCTGCCCAAACACCAATGCACACACACACACACACACACACACACACACACACACGCACACACACACATACGCCAGCTGTTGCGCACCGGCAGCCCCTCCTCCTCGCCGCCCGCCACCTCCTGGATGTTCTCAGCCGCCACCTGGCGGGACAGGGCGCGGCACGGCACGGGTCCGGCGGGGCGGGGCGGGGCGGGGGCGGTCACCACTCACCACACGGCGCACGACAGGCGTCTGTTGCAGTGTGGTGCGGCCCGGCAGGGCGCGAGGCAAGGCCCGGCAAGGGCGGTGCACCCAGCCGGAGTCCTACCAACCCCCCTGCCGCCTGCTCCAGCCATGGCCGGCCCAGCAGGCAAGACACGGCCCCAGCCTCCTCTTCTCCGCCTCCTGACCCCGTGCACATAAACAATTGCCCTGCACGCCCTTATCCTGTGCCCTGTCCCCTGTCCCCTGTCCCCTGTTCCCGCCCTCCCATGTCCCCTGTCCCCTGTCCCCGCCCTCCCCTGTCCCCTCACCTCCCATGTCCCCTGCCCCTCGCACCTCCAGTGCGTCCGGGTCAATGTCCACCCCCACCACATGCCGCGCGCCCAACAGCGCCGCGCCGATGGACAGCATGGCCTGCGTGTATGTGTGCTGTACGGTAAGCGTGTGCCAGGAAAGCATAAAGGGAAAAGGTCGACACTGTGCATGCCAATCCGCAAGCAAACAGCGGGCCGTGTTTGTATCTGAACGTGTGCCTCTCTGTCCCGACGCCCGCTCCCCCGTCCCCCAGCCCCTCCCCTCCCGTCCCAGCCCCCCCCCCCCCCCGCCCCGCACCGTGCCGCAGCCCAGGTCCGCCACGGTGCGGCCCGCGAACTCGTCGTAGCTGTTGTCCACTGTGAACAGCAGCCGTGAGGCCAGGTGCGGCCCAGTGGGGTACTGCTCCAGCTCGGTCTTGGCGCGGCGGAAGGGCGCGATGTCCTAGCAGGGGACCGGGGGTGGGAGGGTGGGAATGGGGGATGGGTTCGAGGATGCGTGGCGCGTGCCGAGGTGGGGTGAGAGGAGGGGGGGAGAGCAAGCGGTGCGAGGGAGTGGAGCCCACCTGCATCAGCGCATGAAGCTCCTTGAGTTTCATGGCTGCAGCTAATGGATTATTCCGTGTATTATATTAGCGCGGGCTGCACGCGAACGCCGGCGCGTGCCGGCGGCGAAGTTAGGGCAGATCCTTAATTCCCACGCTATTCATAAAATCCAGTGGTCATCAGGTGCTACACTAAACGTTCAAGTCGGGGCAGGCACAACTCCAGGGTTCTCAGTGAAGTCGATCGCGTAAAAAACGGCCTGAACGAAGAAACAATCGCATAATATTTTGAGGTTATCATTTCATGGCCATGCAATCAAGGCCCGCATTCCAACCCTGTCAACTCGAAGCAGAGTTAACGGTTGGTGCATCGGCAGCTGATCGGCACCTCGCCTCTACGCCGATTCTGCATAAAAGCCATTAGAACAACACAAATGGATGCGTAGCAATACACACGGAAGCAATTCAAAGCCTCATCGCGACTCTCTGACGACAACATCGTCTGCTGGTCTTCAACTCAGATAAACTCAGACCTCCTGCCGCACCTGCCGGAGCTGCTTTGCCAGGTGCGGCACCATATAAGTCGACAGCAATGTGCCGATACGCATTTGTCCAAGGAGGGAGCGACGTCGCTTTCGGTGTCGGGGCAACCACACAACGCACCATCTGGGCCTTTCTGGTCGCGACTTTGCGGGCGCACACGCCGCAGGGCTCCATTGTTGTTTGGCTACTTGTTCTATTGCAAGCAACGCACCGTCACGTTGGTCGATGGCCCGGTTTCGGCCCCTTGGAAGGCTTGGCAGCCCCGGCCGCGGCCGAACCTAGAGGTCAAGTGTGAGCGGAACTCTAGGAAAGTGGCATGCCCCCCCCCCCCCCCACCTCAGTGCCCTTCCTCCAACTGACAACCTGTCGCCTTGCTGCCTCTGCCCCTACTTCCCCACAGACTTCTCACACGCCCCTCAACTCACACACCCACGTGACCATGGCGCTAGGCATGCATGCGCAGCAGCAGCAGCACCGCCTGCAGGCCCGCACAGCCAACCGCCGCACGGCCGCTGCGCCCCTGCGGCCTGCCCAGCCCGCCAACGCTGCCGCCAGCCGCAGCCGCGCGCAGCGGGGTCTGCGTCTGCGGGTGATGGCGCAGGCGCCGCCCTTCACTGGCGGCACCGACACCAAGCCCGACGGAGCTGTGGCCACCGCCACCCATTCTGCTGCGCCTGCAGCTGCCGCCCGCTCCACCCGCTCCCCCTACGGCAAGGCCATTCTGCTGCAAGGTAGGGTAGGGTGGGGTGGGGTGGGATAGAGTGGGGCACACTGACGTTTGCTTCCTGATGCTGTACTGCCGCGTGTTTCTTGGGGGGGGGGCAGGGCAGGGCATAGCGACAACGCGCATAGGCCAGTAGGTGTGCGTAGCTGGCTCGAGCGCACGCAGGCTCATTCACGTCCCCACCCTTTCCCATTTAGCCACACGCACATACACACACGTCTTTGCGCTTTGTTTTCCTTGTGCTCCTAAACACACACATACACACACACACACATACACACACATGCGCACACACACACACACACCTGGCATCGACCCTTGCCCCCTCTCCCTCGCGCCCCCTGCCGTTGGTGCGTTGGCAGGCTTCGCCTGGGACAGCTGGCAGAAGGGTGGCGGCAACTGGTACGGGCGGGTGCAGGCCGCCATCCCCGAGCTGGCGGCGCTGCAGGTGAGCCACGTGTGGCTGCCGCCGCCCAGCCGCAGCGTGTCCAAGGAGGGCTACCTGCCCGGCCAGCTGTACGACCTGGACAGCGAGTACGGCACCAAGGAGCAGCTGACCCAGCTGTGTGCGGCGCTCAAGGCGGCGGGCATCAGCCCCATGGCGGACATCGTCATCAACCACCGGTGAGTGCGGCGGAGGCATGTTGTTGCGTTGTTGCCAGCCATTCCCCAGCCATTCCCCAGCCCATCCCCCCACTCCGCCCGACCCTGCTCCCCCTCCACTCCGCCCAACCCTGCCCCCCTGCTCCCCCTGCTTCCCCTGATCCCCCCCTGATCCCCCCCCCCCCCCAGCTGCGCGGATGAGCAGGTGGACGGCGTGTACAACAACTTCCTGGACGAGATCGACCACGCGGTGAGAGGGAGGGGGGGAGGGAGGGGGGGAGGGGGTACACCATGCGGGTAAACTGACTCGAAACGCCTGCACACGCACACGCACACACCGGCGTTTGGGCGACGCGCACGAACATTCCAACGTTGGGCGCTTCGTCTCCAACAACACACACGTACGTACACACCCACCGACCCGCCCATGCAGGGCAAGTCCATCGACTGGGGCCGCTGGGCCATTACCGCAGACGACCCGCACTTCAACGGCGAGGGCAACCCCGACACGGGTGAGGCGGCGGGATGGGACATGGGGGAGGGGGCGGGATGAGGCATGGGGGAGGGCTGCGAGGTTGCGTTTTGGCGCAAAGGTACCTGCACAAGGGAAAGCAAGGATACTGGAAGGCTCTAGAGCAGCGCGCGTGTCCCCGTATGTGTGCGTCGTGGGTAATGTGGGGTAGTTTCCGAGTTGACTAACCCAGAGCTAGAAGACCTCGAGCCAGCTGCGTGGGCTGCTGCGCCGCCTGAGCTGCACGGCACGTGCTGCGCCCAACTGTGTTGCTGTAACTGAATGTTAGTGCCTGTCCCTGCGGTGGTGCCCAGGCGACGACTTCGGCGCCGCGCCCGACCTCGACCACGCCAACCCCGAGCTGCGGGCTGCGCTGGTGGACTGGCTCAAGCACCTCAAGACGGAGGTGGGCTTCACCGGCTGGCGCTTCGACTACGCGCGCGGGTGAGGCGGCAGCGGTGCGGGGGGACTGCTGGGGGTGCGCGCAAAGGCGGGAGAGCTGGCGTCGGATAGAGGGAGAGGGCGAGTTCAGAAGGCGTGGGGCCAGGCCCTGACACGGCTCTCTGGGAGGGCGACACGGCTTGCGGCCGCTGACCACGGCGGCTGCGGCTGCACGGCATGTGTGTGTATAATTGGCACGTGATTTTGCCGCCCTTACACGGGCCCACCCCACCACACCGCTCCTGACCTCTCACCCTGTGTGTGGTGTCGCCCATGTGTGTGCCCGCCCGCCCGCCTGTGTGCAGCTACGCCGCGCGCTTCATTGCCGAGTACGTGGACAAGACGGTGGGCAAGGACGTGTTGAACGTGGGCGAGTACTGGACAGGTGCGGAGGGCTTGGGGGTGGGGTGGGGTGTAGATACCAACCCAGACTGAAGCGCACCCAATGTTGAAGGGGCCGCAGGGGAGCTGGCACAGTGTTGCATGCTTCCTTCCGTGTGCTCTCCACCGCATGCATGCACAAACAACCCATGCCCGCAACACTCCCCTAAACCCCTCCTCCCTACCCCTCCTCCCTCCTCCCTCCTCCCCCCTCCAGAGGCCCAGTGGCAGGGCGAGCACCTGGACTTCAACCAGGACGGCGCCCGCCAGGTGCTGTGCAACTGGCTGGACCAGAGCAATGGCAGGTGGGCAGCAGGGGGAAGAGGGGAGGGGAAGACGACCCTACCGGCTGGCTGCCACCTCAACCACAGCCCCATCCGCCACCCGCCCCGCCCACGCCTGCTGTCTACTTTGCTACACTCCTCTGTACCAATCATTACACCACCACCCACCCCCGCCCTGCCTGGCCCGCAGGAGCGCCGCCTTCGACTTCCCCACCAAGTCGCTGCTGCAGGAGGCCTGCCGCCACACGCAGTACAACAGGCTGAGGGACGAGCGGGTGCGCGGGCCGGGGGGGGGGGGGCGGGGGCGGGGGGCGGGCGTGGAGCCGTGCGGGGGGCTGCGTCTGTGTGTGTGTGTGTGTGTGTGTGTGTGTGTGCGTTTGTGTGCGTGCGTGCGTGCGTGCGTGCGTACACGCGCGCGCGTGTGTGTGTGTGTGATCCGGGGGGGAGGGCTGCGGGGGACTGCGGCGGGGCAGCGGGGGTCGTACGGCAGTGGGGTGGGGGCACAACTGGCACAACCTTTTGGAGCGAGGAACACGCAGGCCCGCCGACCCTGAACAACACGCACCTGTACGCACACACGCACCCACGTCCGCGCACGTGCGTCCTCCGAACTGTGCTTGTGCAGGGCAAGGCGCCGGGGCTGGTGGGCTGGTGGCCGGCCAAGGCGGTGACGTTCATTGAGAACCACGACACGGGCAGCACGCAGCAGCACTGGCCCTTCCCCTCCGAGTACGTGGGCACCGGCTACGCTTACCTGCTCACACACCCGGGTGAGGACAGGCGGCAGGGGGGGACAGCGGCAGTGGGCCAGGGCCGGCATTTGGCTGCGGCAGGGAGTACGGATGAGCGCCGTGGGCCTTGTGGTGGGACCGTGTCAGTCGTGTGTGTGTGCAAGTGCGTGCGTGCGTGTGCGTGTGCATGGTGAGAGAGCGGGCCGTGGGGCGTGGGGTACATTGCGGCTTGCGTGCGTGCGTGCGTGCGTGCGTGCGTGCGTGCGTGTGTGTGTGTGTGTGCGGTGTGTCGCTTATGCAGGTACAACAAAGGTAATAATGCCGGTCCGCCGTGGTGTGGCTGTGGGCGACACACAGCCCGCTGGCGCCCTACACACACACACCACCTGCCGGCGGCCCTGCCGCCTCTGCTGCTCGCCCGCTTTCGCCCCGCGGCCATCCTCAATGGCCGCCCTGCCCACCCGCACCCCCCGCAGGCATCCCCACCATCTTCTGGGACCACGTGTTCGAGTGGGGCGAGCCGCTGCGTCAGGAGATCACCGCCCTCGCGCAGCTGAGGCAGCGTGTCGGCCTGCACTCCGAGAGCAAGCTGGAGATCCTGGCGGCGGAGCCCGACATGTACGTGGCGCGCGTCGCAGAGAAGTGAGTGGGGCTGACAGTGGCGGCGGCGGTGGCGGGTGGTGGTGGTGTGAGGCTATCGCTGCTGGTTGCGTGGGCCGTTGCGGTTGGAGAATGGGCGCTAGGGCCTTGCACGGCGGGAAGCGGGTCCGTGAAGGCAGCACGTGCCGCACGTGAGCCTTGTGTTTCGTGCTGCCGCTTGTGAACTCGTCCCACTCACCTGACGCTCTCTCCGTCGCCCTGCAGGGTGACTGTGAAGCTGGGTCCTCGCTGCGACATGGGCGACCTGCTACCCAAGGAGGATGACGGCTGGAAGTTCGTGATGAGCGGCAAGGACTGGGCGGTGTGGGAGAAGACCAACTGATTGCGGCCGCCGTGACCGCGTCACACGCCGGTGCGGCCGACCCGATGGGGCTGCCAAGGCCGGCCGGGTGCGATGGCGGCCGCACCGGCTTGTGACACTGCGGGGGCTGCCGCCGGCCCGCAACAGCCGCGCGCAGCCTGCCGCTCTGCGTCGGCACCGCATTGCACGCGCACAAAATCCGTATAAACAAATTTGTGAATACAATAATGAACAACACTCGTGCTCTATCACTTGAATCATGTGCGGAACTTGCTGCCAAGGTGAGAGACAGCGCCGCGACCGCTGCCTGCTAGACTAGCTCTGAGAGTTACTAGGTGTGTCGCTGGCACCCTAATCGAGGCCGAGAGACGTGCAGGATTTCATGCCGCTGCTACTGATAATTGTTTGAGTTCTGCTTTGCATTTGCACATGCGCTTGCGCTGACCATGCTGCTTGTGGTGCCTGTGAGCCGGGCTCAGTAGCGGGCCTGCCGCCGGTGTGCTGCTGGTGGCACTGCCGCCGCCACCGCACACGCCACGCGTGATCCCGGTCCTGCTGGCCGTGTGTGACGTAAAACAACTGATACCTGCGTCATCTGCACATACTTCATGTGCCATTCGTCATTCGCCATCCCTGGCCGTGAGTACCTGCTATTTACTACTGCAGTAATGCATTTCAGGGGCTTGAGATGGATGCGCGCTTTTGTTTTGGGCCTTGTGCTATGTAACTCGAGATTTCGTTGATTTGCTGCATTACATTAGGGTGACTACGGTTATAAATGCCTCAAGGGCAGAGGGCTGGGCTGCGTTGCGCCGTTGCCCCCAAGCTGGGCTGCCCCCGGGCTGCAGCGGCACCACTGGAGAGATTGGTGGACCGGATGCTCCCGTCCCAAGGCCCAAGGGCCCTGGGATGATCCATGTAACATGAGAAGCGCACCGTTCAGGTGACACTGGCAACACGTGCGATGAGTGTGCACGCGAAAGTGGGAGTGCGAGCGGGCAGCGCACCCCACTGGGACTCTGGGAGTGTGGGACACGGCCACATGGGTGCGCCCACTGGTGTGGGGTGGGGCCTGGTGCCTGGTGGGGTGGGTGGATAATGGGGTGTTCCCACCCCAAACCACCCCACCCACCCGGAAACGAGTGCCTCACAGAGATCTAATGGTGGGGTCCTCTTTTAGGGGATTGGGGATGAGCACACAGTCTGTGGACGATGGTAACCTCATCTCGGACCTCAAGACGGCCTCACCTCTGGGACCAGCCGGGACATAGCCCGGGGCGGCTGTCACACAGCGGCACAGGCACCTACCTGCAGCCAGGAGCCAGGAGCCGGGCGTCAGCTCGGTCCAGCGGCCAAGCCAGTCGCAGCGCATCGCCTCATCAAATTGCATCCCGTCAGCGGCATTGCGCCAACAGCCGCAGCTCGTGAGCTCGTCCTCTGGGCTTGGGGACGCTACAGGACCCAGCCCAAAGCCTGACCCTATTGACTGATGGGCAGCCCAACATCTTCAGCTCCTATCATTCCACTGGTGCCCGCGTCACGGCCCCCGCCACATGACAGGCAGGGGACCTCAGGAGGAAGGGAGGGGGTGGGGGAGGACGACAACTAGGCGGGGTAGTCGGGGGAGGACGATGTAGCGGTCGCTCGCATGTCTACATCGAAGATTAATGCTTCAGTGCAGGGGACGCGGCGAAATGCGTCACATGGTGAGCCCTGGAGCTGGTCGCCTAGTGTGGCCGCTGTACAAGGTGGGAGAATGGGGTGGAGGAATGGAAGCGGGTTGGGGGCCTGTAGGCTGTGGGGTAGCGGTGAGGGAATGAGGAGGAGCGGGGGGCCCCGGCAATCCGGCATGTTACAGCGCTACATCTGGACCAGCCCCGTTAGGTCACTTTACTTTTCGGGCGCCGCGAGAAATAAGAACTTGCCGACTGGCCTCTTGGTGAGGCGAAGCCCGGAAGCGTTGCGACTTGCCCTTTCAATTTCGCACAAACGCGTTTCCTCTGCTCTATCCTCAAGTTAAGGAAACCAGTCTTAGGCATACAGACATGCACACATGGTTGCCAGCGCGCTTAAAATGCGCTCGCGTCGGGCCAGGCCGCTCGCGCAGCAGCTGCTCGTCGAACCCTGGCGTTCAGCGGAGTAGCTGCCGGCTGCCTAAGCGGCTGCAGCAAGTGGAGACGTGCGTTTACCTGGACGACCGGCCTGCGGCCGCAACTCCTTTGCAGTCCTTGGCTGCGACCAAGACGGTCGACTATGACCGCTTTTCGTGGACTCCTGGTCAAACGCGAGACCTGGCCTTCACGGATGTCATTGGAGTGCCTAATCCTACAGTGGTAAGATTTGGGAAGGGCCGGTCTTGTGGAGCGCGACCCTGTGTGCGAGTTCGCATTTCGCCGACCGCAACCAGTAGTGGTATGCTCTTGCGTGTTGCAGCCACCGTGTAAATTTGTTCTGTGACCCCACAAGGTTTCCGTATGGCCAGTGTTTTCCTGATGGAGGTTGCATTTGCTCGCTGCCGCAGGCCTACGAGCTAGTACAGGGCTCGCAGGTAGGGTTCGGGAGGTACCTGACACATTCAGCTCGTGGGAGGGTTGGGACCGAGGAGAAAAGGAGCAGGGGGGGTCCTTTGGCATACCGCACCCGCCCACACCCCACCCACCCCGGGTCTTGCCACAGGCGTTCTGGGACGGCCCCGGCGCCTCCGGGGCCTCAACCGCTCCCCCCACTGCGGTGCTGGTGCACGGCATTCTGGGCCACCGCGGTAACCTGCGCAGCTTCGCGGACCTGCTGGTGCAGCGCAACCCCAGCTGGCAGGTGCTTTTGGTGGACCTGCGCTGCCACGGCGAGTCTGCGGCTCTGCCCGGCCGGCCTGAGGCGCCGCACAGCGTGGCCTCCGCCGCCACCGACATCCTGGCGCTGCTGCGGCAGCTCAAGCTCTTCCCGCGCGTGCTCATCGGCCACTCCTTTGGCGGCAAGGTGGTCATGAGCATGGTGGCGCAGTTCCCCGCCCGACTGCCGCGGCCGGTGCAGGTGTGGGTGCTGGACTGCCTTCCCGGCGAGGTGCGCCCCGCGGCCGGCTCCACGCTGACGCGCTCGGCGGGCGACGACCCGGAGCGGCTCATCGCGCTGCTGCGCTCCATACCCACGCCCGTGGTCAGCCGGCAGGCGGTGGTGGACACAGTGCTGAGGGCGGGTGAGGCGGGCAGTGGGTGGAGGCTGAGGCGGGCTGGGTGGGTGGATGGATGCGTGCGGCTGGGTGGAGCTGGGCGCGACCGGCAGGCGAGCGGGTGGGTGGGAGAGGCAGGGAAGTGAGGGAGGCAGTTGGGTGGCGAGCAGGGGGAGCGAGGGGCGCGGTGCTAGGCCGACGCCAGGTGTCCGGGCCGAGGTGCGGGTCACACCGGGGCGTACATGGTCACGCACGGGGCGTCACACACGGGCGGGGCATCATGAGGCCTGGCATCCACACCCGTGCCACCGACAACAGCACGGGCACCAGCACGCGCGCACGACTCAGCGCTGCACCTCCCCTGACACCCTCCCCAGGCTTCACCATGCCCATCGCGCGCTGGGTGGTGACCAACCTGCGCCGTGTGACCGCCCAGCCCGCCGCCGGCTCCTCGGTGTCCAACAATGGCGGCGGCTACACCTACTACGGCGGCAACGGCGCGGAGGGCGGCGGCGTGAGCTGGACCTTCGACCTCAACGGCGTGGCGGAGCTGTACAGGTGGGGGGGGGGGGGGCGGGAGGCGCGGGGCGGGGGGGGGCGGGTGGCTGGGCGGTTGGAGTCGAGGGAAGGGGCGCGGCGGTTGGAGCGGGAGCAGGAGTCAGTCAGGTGGGAATCCAGGAATGGGAGTGGATGTGCGGCAGCGTTGTGGCCGTCAGAGCAGGGCAGGGCCGCTGCAGCAGGCGACAACGCCCTAGGCCTTCATGGCCGAATCAGGGTATAACCACTGGGATTACACACTGTGACTCGATGCATCCCTAAGCTCCGCTGCCTGCCGCCCCCAGCCATCCTCATGACACCAATCCTGCGCCCCACACCCCACCCCCACCACCCCCCCGCGCACAGGTCGTACCTGGACACGCAGCTGTGGGACGTGATCGAGCACCCGCCGCAGGGGCTGCAGCTCGACTTCGTCAAGGTGAGGGAGGGGGGCAGGAGGAGGCCACGTGTGCACGTGCCGGCACGGGGGTTGGGAACCCGCTCTGTCCGGCAGGAGGGGGCCGGGCTGTCCCTCCTACAGCTCAAGGCCCATGGCGGCAGGCAGTAGCCAGCCCGGCTCCAACCCCACCTGCCTCCGCCTCCTCCTCCTCCGCACCTGTGCACCTCCTGGCCCTCAGGCGGAGCGCTCGGCCTACAGCTGGCAGGGCGACGAGGCCGCCATACGCGGCTCCGGCCACAACGTGCACCTGCTGCCCAACAGCGGACACTGGTGAGCAGCAGCAGGGGGCAGCAGCAGCAGCAGGGCGGGCAAGGCGGGCATATCGGTGTGTTGCCGGAGTACCTCCATCGGGTCCTCGGCACGACTCCACGCCGCATATCCCCTAACCTCCCTCCTCTCTCCCCCGTTATCTCAGACCCAAACTGTGCCTCCCCTCCCTCCCCTCCCTGCCCCCCCTGCCCCCGTCAGGGTGTCCACCGACAACCCGGACGGGCTGTACGAGCTGCTGGCCGCCAGCCTGCACCTGGCGCCCTCGCTGGCCAGCAGGCGACAGGCCGCGGAGCAGCGCCAGGCGGCGGAGCGGGCAGCGGCGGCGGCGGAGCGACACCACCCGCACCCGCCGCCCGTGCACGCCTACACGCTGCAGCCGCACGAGGAGGCGGCGGGCGACGAGATCAGCGCCTACGCGGACTGAGCGAGGCGGCAGCAGCGGGGGTTCGTGGCCGGTGTGCGCTGCTGTTACGGGTGCTGGTGACTGGTGCGGCTGCTGCCCAGCATGTATGGCCTGGCGGCAGTCTCCCGTGGAAGGAGGTGGCGTCGGTGACTGGTGCGCTGGAGGCCGACAGGGCGGTGTTGTGTGGGGCACAGCGCGCTGGTGGCGGCGCCTGGGGTTGGGCCTGGGCCTGGGGAGGGCAGTAGCAGGGTCAGGAGCAGCTGGGTGCACTGCGCATTGCCGCGAGGGGGGCGGCAATGAGGGGGTGGGGCGGCGTCCGGCCTTGTTGCAGCCGTGCTGCTGTCGTGACCAGCAGCAGCGGAGACGGCAGGAGCAGCCGCCTACAGCGAGCAGCAGGGGGCATAAGGGTTGTGGTTGTGGTTGTGTGTGACCTGTGAGGGTTGCGGCCTGAGGTGGGCTGGGGCGCAGCTGGCCAGCGCCTTAGGGGTTGGCGGGGGGTTTGCTGAGGCACACCGATTTTGAAGGCAAACGTGCCGGCGGCAACACTTTGGTTGCGTTGGGTTGGTCTTTATGAAAGGCTGCGTCAGATGGCGTGGGGCACTGGGGTTGGAACTGGTGATCGTAGGCCCTGCATGGGGACCGCTTGGCTCTTGTGATTCTTTCGCCCGACAAGGGGCTTGCTGTGTACCGTATTGGCGACGAATGGTCGTGTTAGCTGTGTGGGCCTGCAGGGAGCTGTCCTGTCAGGGCCGACCGCAGATTCAGTTTCGTCGCGCGTCAAGGCTGCATGAGGCCTGAGCTAGGAGGAGGTGTTGGATGGGCAGTGGGGAAGGTGGATTTGATTTGTCTTGCGCTGGGGGCCGCGCGGTTGCTCGATACTAGCACGAAGTCATGGGCACGCCACAGGACCAGCCGGTGCGGCGGCGCGGGTTGGGCACGGCGCGGCCGCCAGCGACGGCGCGGCCTCACAGGTCGCCAGGCTGGCAGAGCCGCGGCTGGGAGGAGGTCCGGCGGTCTGTGAGCGGGCGCCATCGAAATAAGATATACCTCGTCAGATTGCAGGTGGAGGTGGAGGTTCGGCAGTTGGCCCGATGGGCCGGGAGCCGGGGCCGCGCGGCAATTTCGCGCGGTCCGGCTCGGCAGGCAGAGGAGGTCGGGCTGTGCCGCGTTTGGGGCCAGGGAGGCGGCGGCGGCGCTGCAACCCCCCGGGCTGAAGGGGGCATGTGGTTGCAGCGCCGCACATGTACAATAAGGTGTTGAGCCTCAGGCGTGTGTCTTTGTTGGCGCTCTGTGTACAAGTCAGGTGCTTGCTTGGTGAGGGGGCAGGGCCCTGCGTGGCGGGAAAGACCGGCGCGTGTGTATGTTTTAGGCATGCGGCACGGCTGTGCGGCCGAGTCCATAAAGTGCTGAATGATTCTTACTGCAACCAGAGAGATGTAGATGCATGCGAAGAATTGTATTGCAGCACAGGAAGAAGAAGCAGGCCGGCAATTGCGGGGCGGTGCGGTGGTCGAGTTCAGGCCCGTGTTTACTGTGGTCGGGTAGCGAAGAACAACATTACGTACACGTACGCGGGTGATGTGTGATGATGGTGATGACGAATGGTAATTGCGATTGTTGCTGGTGGTCGCTGGCTGGTAGCAGGGTGCCGGTGGTGGCAGGACAGGCCGTTGGCTGGTAATTGTGAGACGGCGGCGATACGAGCTGTCAGACAGCATAGGCCCCCCGGACGGATTGGAAGACAGTGGGAGGCTTGCGACAGGGAGGGCCGGGTGCTGTGTAACAAGTGAGGAGTGCGCGAGGACTGGCTCGACAAGAGCCAACCACAACTTGCACTCCGAAACAATCGCACAACTTGCTCCCGGCAGGACCTCGCGTGCGGCCACTGTGTCTCTGCGACAGGTGCTGCAGCTCGCAAGTCCATTATGGCATTAGCTCACCCGCAGCTTCTCGGGCCCGTGTCAGTTTCCTTACAACCGTTGCAACCGTGCAATCTCTCAAGCAGGGCACACACACTCTTGCACACACTCACACGTCCGTCTCACCCGTCCAGGCACTGTTGCGACCGGCTCCTGCTCAGCCAGCTGGTGCGAGCCCCTGGTCGCTGAGCTCCCCGCCGCCCGCCTCCGGGACCGGACATCCTGCCCCCCCCCCACACACACACATCCGTCCATCAGCCGGCCGCGTGCGGTGTGACGGTGTGTGGCCATGTGCCGTCGGGCGGCCCCCTCAGCATCAGCCCTGCATCCGCAGCACCGCGCACAAGCACCACGGGCCCGCACTTGGTCGGAGCCGCGCTGTCAGTCGCCTGAGGTGGGCTGGGGCGCTCAGGCGGCCCCCCCACCCCATCAGTGGCCTGCGGCTACGTCGGTGGCGGGCGCGGTGTGTAGGGTGCTCAGCCCGCCGTCCACCGCCAGCACCTGCGGCGGCGGCGGTGGGTGCAGCAGGCAGGCAAGCAGGCGGGCGTTGTGGCGTGGGCATGAGGTGCAGTGGGCCCTACACCGCACCGCCAAGTTTGTGCCTGTCCTCACCGCCCAGCCCTCCTCACCGCCCAGCCCGCCCTCCTCCCTTACACCTGGCCGTTGATGAAGGCCGCCTCGGGCGACAGCAGGAAGGCCAGCGCCGCCGCCACGTCGGACGGCGCCGCGAACCTCTTGGCCGGCGTCATCTCCCTGCTGGCCTCACGCACCGCCGCCGGGCCCTGGGCGGGAGAGGTAGGGGGGGGGTGGGGGTTCTAGGTGCAGAGGGCTGCAAATGGCAACACAAGTACACTCATGAATACCAATTGCATACCCAGACACGACGAGCAATGGAGCCTGCTCCTCCCCACACGGGCACACACACCGCACCGCTGGCGGACACTCCTCTCAACCGCCTGCCCGCCCGCCTGCCCACACACACACACACACACACACACACACACACACACACACACACGTCCTCCGGCCCTCCTCCCTCCGCACCTCCGTGAAGCCTGTGGTCTGGGGTGTGGTGGTGAGGCCGGGCGCCACGCAGTTGATGCGGATGCCGCGGGAGGCGTAGGTGGCGGCGGTGGCGCGGGCCAGGCCTGTGTGCGTGCGTGTGTGTATGAAGTACTCCACCCAAAACCAACATCAGCCGTGAGGACCGTGACGGGGGAAGGCAGGTCCAGTGGAATGGCAGAGAGCCAGAGGACAGAGGGTTCCCACGTGGAATTCCCAAAGGGTTGGGGCAGCCCGGCCCCAATGCGTGCCCTCGCGCCCCGCCCCTTACCCACACGTGGCGCGCCCTGCCTGACCCCACCCTCAGCCAACACAGCCAACACAGCCCACCCTGTCCTCCGGGCCCGCCTGCACGCGCGCGCGCCTCACTCCCGCTGGCTCACCCTCCACGCCTGCCTTGGCCGCACTCATGGCCTCAAAGTGCGGGATGCCGGTGTGCGCCACCGCCGCGCTCACCAGCACCACACAGCCGCCGCCGGGCTGGTTCAGCAGAGCCTGTGCGGGGGAGGGGGGAGGACGAGATTGTGTGGGGGGGCGGGTGGGTGGGTGGGTGGGGGGGGGGGTAAGGGCTGTGGGAGAGTGTGTGGGCCGATGCCACGTGGCCCCCGAGGGGGCGTCTTGGGGGTTGTAAGGAGCACACTGCACACCGCATGCTCGCGCACACCGTGCCCCTGCCCGCGGCCCGCCGCCCGCCCACCTTCACAGCGGCCTGTGTGACGTTGAAGGCGGTGACCAGGTGGGTGTCCAGCACCTGCAGCCGGCATGTGCGGGGGGGAGAGTAGCAGCGTACAGCGGATTGCGTTTGGGGGCTGCCAACTGGCAGGTGGCCGCTGCAGCCAGGCTGCACAAATCTAAGCCGCATTCTGGGACCAGAAGGGCGGGAGTGCGATGAGGGGGAGGACCCAGGGTACCGAGGGATGAGGGTTCCGGGTCCTGGCTCGTGCGTGCCGGCTGTGCGCCCCGTGATGTGCGCCCGGCGATGCATGTCGATTCTGCCTTCGCCCAGCCCACAAACATTCAGTAATCTACCGTGTGATATTCTACCGATACGAAATACACTATAAAACACTCCCGCGCTTCCTTGACAACTGACAGCGCGCGATTTGATTGCGTTGCGCATGGCCCAGGCCTGTGGCCGCCGATAAGACCATGGGACCGCCCCCCAACCCTTTCGCTACCCCTCTGCCCAGGGACAGGGACAGGGACGTACTGTGCAACCCCGGTCCGGAACGTGGCATTACAAATTGCGTCACCCTACATGCCGCGGCCCGTACCGCTGGGCAACCCCTTCCCCCTCCCCCCACCACACACAAAGCCCCCGTCCCCACCACCCACCTGCTTGAACCTCTCCACGATGGTCGCCGCCGCCGACCCCGCCGTCACGTCCCCCACCAGGCTGGCCACGCCATCCAGCCGCCCGTGCCGCGACAACACCCGCTGCAGCGCCGCCTCAACCTGGGGGGTGGGGTGGGAAGGGAGGGGGGAGATGGTGAGATGGTGGCGTGGTGGTGGAGGGTGGACATGCGATGCTGTGTGAAAGTAGGGTTGCGTAGGAGTGGCGCATGCGTGGACTGCAGGTATGGAACTGCCTTTGGCCTGCATTCTCGACCACCCGCACTCACACAAGCACACGTGTCACAGAAGCGCATACCGAATGTGCTGTCGTCCCAACACACACTGCATTATTGCTACACACATACTGCGGGTCGCGCGCGTCGCACTGCACCACCTCCTGCTCCACCTGCGCCCCGCCCGCCGCCCCGCCGCCTCCTCCTCCTCCCGCCCCTGCCTTGTCCCGCGCCGTGGCCTGCAGCCGCTCCTCATGCCGCCCCGCCAGCACCACCCGCACGACACCACTGCTACTGCCGCCGCTGCTACTGCCACCACTGCTACTGCTACTGCCACTACTGCCGGAGGTGGCTGCAGCAGGCGGCGGGCGGGCGGCCAGTCGCTCCACCAGCGCGGAGCCGATGCCGCCGCTGGCGCCGAACACCAGGTACACGCCGCCGCCGCCGGGGGGGCCTGTGGCGGCATGGGGGTTTGGGGTTTGGGGGTCGATCATGTCAGTTGCCGACACAAGCACCAGATGTGAACACTGATTCAGGACACAGGACCAGCGCGAAGGGTGTGGGCTGCAGCTGTAGCTGGCGACTCCTGCCATGTATGGCTACAGCTAGCCTGTGGCTGGCCCGTGCGCCACACCGGCAGCGACAAGTCCCCCCAGTCACACAGCTGCGCCAGGGCGCCCACCTCCTGCGGCCGCGTCCTGCGATTGCGCCGCCGCCGCGCGGGACTGCAGCAGTCTGCAGCCGGTGATGGGGGTGGCTGTGATGGCGGCTGCTGCCGCCGCCCCCGGCTGCTGCCGCGCCAGCTGCTGCAGCAATGACGCCGCCGCGGCGCGTCGGAGCCAACCGGCCGAGCCCGCGGTCGCTGCTACTAATGCCATCACGCCTTTGTGTGTGTCGGGTGTGTAAAAGGACTAGTTCAGTTTACACTACACTCGGCCCACTACTTGGTTCAGGTTACAGACGCGCTTGTTTGGGAGTTTGCTGGGACCCAGCGGGCCGCGTCCCTGTTGCGCTTCCTTTAACCGCACGCAGCGATGTCTTCTCAGAGTCCAGCGCTCACAATGCGTTTGCATGCACCAGCGTCAGTCTTTGAACTACGCGTGACATATCACATGACTACACATGACTCAGCACCCTGTACTGATTTAATCACGACCAGGCAGCCCAGCATTGGCTGCCACGCCCCACGGGTCCATGCGCCCCCGAACCCTCCTGCAGCCCAGCAGCGCCTGCTCCACAGTCCGCCGCCACCACCTCTCCCCCTCCTCCACCCCACCCCTACTGCCGCTGCACGTAGGAGGCGGGGATGAGTCCGGCCCGGCTGGGGTCACCCGCCACACGTGCCGTGTACCAGCCGTCCACCTCGTCACTCAGCAGCTCCAACGCCTCCCCTGCAGCCACACTCAGCTCCCCCTCCATCTCAGCAACGAACTCGTACACGGCAACCGCCGGGCCGCCGCCGCCAACCGCCGCCGCCGCCAACGACTCGTCGGCTGCGCCGCCGTACGCATCGGCGGCGGCGGCGGGCGCCTCCGGCTGGGCCTCATACGCCGCCGGCGCGGCTGCGGCTGAGGCCCAGGGGTTGTCCTCCTCACCGCCAAAGCCAAGGCCGCTGCCGAAGCCGCCGCCGGGCGTGGCAGCGCCGCCGTCGCTGGCGTCGGCCGCGGCCCCGTAGGCGTTGGAGGCGGCGACGAAGCTTTCCGGCGTGGCGCCGAGGGCGGAGGAGGAGGCGCCTCCGGCGGCGGGCGGCGGCGGCGAGGCGGCGGCGGCGGGCGGCGGCGCCTGCTGCGCGCGGGCCACTGCGGTCTTGGCCTCCGCCAGCACCGCGCCAAAGTCGTCAAAGCCTGGTGGTGGGTGTGGAAGGAAAGACACATCGGTACGGGGCGTGTGTTTACGGCGTGTTGCATCGCTCAGCACAACAACGCGTCAATGCCGTGCGGAGCTCACGACACACGTCCCCGGGCCCCCCACCCCCGTCCCACCTCCGAAGCCGCCCTTCTTCTTGCCGCCGCGCTCCGCCGCCTCGCCGTCGTCGCCGTACATGCCCCTGCTGCCGCCGTACGCGCCGCCACCAGCACCACCGCCGCCGCCGTACGCGTCATAGGCGCCGTACTGCCCGCCGCCGGCGCCATAGTCGCCGTAGTAGCCGCCGGCTGTACCGCTGGCGTCGTACTCTGGGTTGTCGTACTGGTAGGCGTAGGCGCCGTAGTCGCCCGTGCCGTGGGCGGCGGCGGCGCCGTGGGCCGAGTCGGCGCCGTGCGCGGCGGCCGTGCCGGAGGCGGAGGTGCGGCCTGGAGCGGGGGTATGGGGCAGATGAGAGGTGGGGCAGCTGAGAGGTGGGGCAGCTACATGGGGAGGTGCAAGGTGGCGGCAGTACCCTTCTGGTGGTGGCGGTGGCGGCGCAGCGCCCCTCCCTACACACGGGCCCACGAACGCATTGCCGCCGCCGCCGGGCGGTGCCGCCGGGCCGCGCCGCCTCCCGAGTTCCAGACAGCCGCCCACCCAGCCCAACCCAGCCAGCCAGCCCGCCCGCACCCGCGCCCCGCGCACCTGCGAAGGACGAGGAGGGGCTGAGCGCCGCGCTGTCCGCCGCCTGCCGCCCGCCACCTCCCCCCATGCCGTCGGCGATGCTGTGCCGCCGGCTGGCCGAGCTCATCAGCCCGCCGCCGCCGTAGCCGCCGCCGTCCTGCAGCTGCACGTAGGAGGCGGGCACCAGCCCCACGGCCCCGCCTCCGGGCGCCGCCACCTGGAACCACTCGCCCAGGTCCGCCAGCACCCGCACGTGGTCGCCCGCAGACACAGACACCTGCGCGCGTGCATGAGCACAAAGGAAACAGCTGAGCGCAAGACTGTGTGTATGCGATGCAGCAACGCGACGTGTGTGTAAGTTCTGTGCGTTCGTATATGGGTGTGTGTACGTGGAGGTGGCGGCGGTCGTCAGCGGCTAGGCAGTACAGCCAGCCACGCCCACCCAGCCGCCCAACCCCCCCTCCTCCTCCTCCGCGCTCACCTCGTCCTCGTTCTCCGCCGCGAACGAGTACAGCACCACACCCGGCCGCGACTCCGCGGCGGCGGCGTCCCCGCCGTAGCCGTCGCCGCCCGAGCCGTAGGAGCCGCCGCCGCTGCCGGCCTCGCCGCCGCCGTCGCCCCAGTGCAGCTCCACAGCCGCAGCCGCCTTGCCGCCGGACGTCTCGTACCTGTGTGCATGTGTGGGTAGATGCGTGTGTAAGCCGCTGTGTGTGTGTGTGTGTGTGTGTGTGCGTGTACGTGTGTGTATGCTTACTGGTGGAAGCAAAGCAGTAGCGGGCAAAGGTTAGATGCCATGTGTGTGGGGTGTCAGGGTGGGGGCACACAGCGGCGACATGGGGAGTGGGCGAGTGGCACATGGTCACACGCGTGGTGACACGCGTCGCGGGGTAATGCGCTTCGTGCTCTCCATGCGACCCAGTCTCGCCTCGCCCCGCCCTCGCCCCGCTATGCGACCCCACCCACATGTGGTTCCATTGCCCCCCCCACCCACCCCACCACCCCCCGCCTGGCCAAACCCCTCAACCCACCTGGCCCAGGCGTCCTGCTGCTGCGCGTACGGGTCCGCCTCCGCCGCCTGCTGCTGCTGCTGCTGGTAGTAGTCGCCGTAGTCGTACTGCTCCGCCGTACTGTAGTCGTACTGGTACTGGTCGTACGGGATGGCGTTGCCGTACTCATCGTAGTAGTACTGCTGGTCGCCCTCCGCCGCCGCCGGCTGCTGCGGCGCGGCCGCCGCGGCGGCGCGGGCGTCCTCCTCCGCCTCCTCCTTCTCGTCTGCAGGGGCAAAGACGGACAGGCGGTTGTGGTGGTAAAAGTAGTGGTGGTTATGGGTGTTGTGCCGGCGGGAAAGGGGCTAAAGGTTCTCTGTGTAGGGTCGCCAGAAGGTTGCAGCAAGACGGCAGGGGGGGCGCTGCATAGCTTGCACGGCCCTCCTGGCTCACTTGCCCCGCCTCCCTCCATTGCCCCCTTACCCTTACCCTTCTCCCCCCCCAGTGGCCCCCATGCCCCCTGGCCCCGACCACCTCCCCGCCCCGCGCTCACTGGGGTAGAGCAGCCGCCTGCTGCGCGGCCCCAGCGGCAGGAACAGCTCCCGCGGCACGGCGCACACGGCGGCGGCGATGGCGCCCAGCAGCCACTCGTGCCGCCGCCGCAGCGCCTCCAGCGCGGGTGCGGGCCAGCCGCGGGCGCGGGCGCCGTACTGGCCCACGTGCCGCTCCAGCACCAGCTCGCCTGAGGGCGCGAGCGCGTATGTGCGTATGTGCGCGTGAGTGTGTATGTGTGTGTTAAAGGGCACAAGGAAAACGTTGTATGTGTGTGTGTGTACGTGTGTGTCTCAGGAAAGCACAAGCGCTTGTGTGTGTGGTGGTGGGTGGTGGTGGTGGTGGAGTTCCACGTGTGCGTGTCCTAGGAGGGCGGCTGCCCCCGGGCGCACACAACACGTGTCATGGCCCTGCCTGCTCCCCCTCCACCCCCGGGTCCCCGCCCTGCCGGGACCGCTCCCCACCCGCCCCGCCCCGCCCCCTCACCCGCATACATGGCGTCCAGCACCTCCAGCGCCGGCCCCACCACCGGCGCCAGGCCCAGCGGGTCGGGGCCGCCGCGGTCCGCCGCCAGCCCGCCGCCGCCCGCCGCCGCCGCCGGGCCGCCACCGCAGCCCGCCGCCGCCGCCAGCAGGCTGTAGGCCTGGATGCGGTAGGGCTCGCCGCTGCGCACCGCCACCTTGGCCAGGGCCTGGGCCGCGGCCACCCGCACCACCGGGCCGCCTGCGGGACGGCGGAGGAGGGCGGTGAGTGGAGGTGGGCGAGGCGGGGCAACGGCAGCACCAGGTGTGTGGCGCAAAGCCCACACCGAACTACACACCCGTGCCCCTTCGTCCCGACCCTGCTCGACAGACCACCACACACCCGTCTGGCCCTCGCACTCCCTACCCGTTGGCCCCCTGCCACCCAATGCACCCGTGACCCTTGACGGCTGTACCCCACCTCTTGCGGCTCTCCCGTAACCCCACTATTCCAAATCCCACCTCACATGGCCTCACCCCGCCTCCCGCCTACCCGCCCCCCCTCCAGCCCCCCCCCACCTGTCATGACGGCCCGGTGCAGGTGCGACGCCGCCAGCGACAGCAGCGGGTTGTGCGCCACGCCCGCCAGCGCCAGCCGAGACACAGCCTCGTCAGCAGCAGCAGCCGCGCCGCCGCCGCCCCCTGCCCCCGCGCCGCCGCCGCCATCCAGCGACGCGCCCGCCAGCCGCCGGCCCAGGTCCGCCGACGCCGCCACACCGCTGGCGCCTCCTCCCCCCAGGCCCCCACCTCCACCTCCTCCTGCTGCTGCTGCCACGTAGCTCTCGGACTGCGCCAGCGTGAGGCCGTCCGGGTCGCCCGCCGCCGCCAGGCCCAGCTTGTGCTCCCAGCTCTTCCAGGCGTACTCGCCCGCCACACTGTTCACGTGCTCGCCCAGCCACGTGGCGGCCATGGCCTGTGGGGGCGGGGCAGCCGTGCAGGCGGGACGTGGTTTCGTGTGACTGGGAAGGGGATTGCGTCCATGTGTTTGTGTGGGTGTGTGGTGTGTGTGTATGTGTGCATGGTATTTCAAGGGCGCGAGGTAGGGGGTCCGTCAGGGGGGTAGCCATCCATGGGGAAGGTGGCTGTTGGCCAGGCCCCAACAGCTGCCACCTGCCCACCGCGTGCCTGAGCTGTCTGGCGCTATCTGGGACCTCCTGACTTATGTAGGTGCAGGTGGCTCAGAGCAACAGGTATATTGGCAACCCGCCCCGTCTTGCACCACACACCTTAAGTCCGTTGAATGCCGCCTCCGCCGCGCACGCCAGCGCCTTGACCTCCACGGCCGCGGCGGCGGGCGGGCAGCACAGCGGCGGCAGCGGCGACCCCAGCAGCTGCAGCGCCGCGCGCACAGCCAGAGGCCTGACAGGACAGCAGCAGCGAAGGGGTGGGGGCGGGGAGGGAGCAGGGCGCGGCTGAGGGTCAGGCGGCGGGCAACGGGCAGAGCGCACAACCTCCGCCCAGGACGCCAAACAACAACAGCCACGGCCACAACCTGCGCGGCCGCTGCCCACATCCAATCGCCACTTCTTCTTGACGGCCTTATGCCCCGGGCTTCCGCAGCCATGAGCTCCGTTGCCGTTTCCCCTTTGTCGTCACCCTTGTCACCCTCCCTCCCCTCCCCCCGAGCACTGCCCCCGCCCCGCCCCGCCCCGTGCGCCGCCTCACCCGGGCGCCATGTCCCACAGGCTGGCCAGCGCCTCCCGCGGCACGCCCGCGGGGCTGCCCGCCGCCAGCCCGCCCGCCAGCTCCAGCACCAGCTCCGGCGGGAGGCCTGGGGGCGGGGGAGGTGGTACATGCGGGGAGGAGTGAATACACGAGGACTGCGCCGGCCCCCTGCAGAGCTCCCGCCGCCGGCGACGACAAGCCCCTTACGCAATGAGGCGCCCATGCAGCCAGCCCCTCTCCAAGTCCTGCCCCATGCCCTCTAGCTGCCCTGTCCACCCGCCAAGTCGGCCCTCAACCCACCCCCTGGTCATGACCCCACGGCACCTATACCCCACAGCCCCCCTCGCCTCCCCGCCCCTTTCCTCCGCTCTCCACCCTACACACACACACACACACACACACACACACACACACACACACACACACACACACACACACACACACACGCACACACGCACCCACACCAGCCTGTGTCTGACACGTCTGGAAACGCTGCAACCGCCGCCCGCCACGTCCCCCATGCAGCCTTGACCCCGTTTAGTCGCAGTGCCACCGCTAACTCGCCCTCTTCCCATCGTGTTATTGTACTTAGTGGGCGGGATTTGGGACGCGTGATACCTAGCTTGTCTGCTGCACGCCGCCTCTCTTGTCGCCTTTGCCATTTGCCTGCCCGTGACACTTCCTCGCTGCCGCCCTATGCCCATGCTTCCGCTTTTGCCTATAGGTGAGCTCGACTACGACCAGCGGGCGGGAATCTGGGAATTAGGCGTGCTGGGTAAACGTTGTTTAGCGCGCCCAGGGTGCGGAGCATGGACGCATACAGGTGCATCGCGGGGTCAGGCCGAATGGTCGCCCGTGGGGTTCCAGGCTTATCGCGGGTAAGTATGACTACCTGGGTCACGGCAACCACGCGACGCTCAGTAAATTGGTAGGTATCGGTAAGTAACTCCGTCGCGTCGTTGGGCGGGCTTTCGTTTCGTTTTTTAACACACACACACACACACACACACACACACACACACACACACACACACACACACACACACACACACACACACGCGCGCCCCCACCTGTTGAACAGCGCAGGCGCCTCGCCAGCGCCGCCAGCACCTCGCTGCACAGCGGCTCGGGCCAGGGGTCGGCGAAGGTGTAGCGGGCCACCGGCGGCGCGCCCAGCCCGCCGTGCCCGGCGGCGCGCAGCAGCAGGCCCGGCGACAGGTTGGGCGGCTGGTCCAGCCCCTGGCTCCACACCAGCGCCTGGGTTGGGGTGGAGAGGTTGTGTGGGGTGTGTGGGGGCACGGCAGGTCCCAGTGATAGGCAGCCGCGCGGCCACAACACACGCATACGCATCTGGAGCAGGCCAGTCAGCAGTCGGGCGCAGCTCACCCGCCGACCGCGCAGCCGCCACCCGACATCGCCCTCTGCACACACACCTTCTCCAGGGCCCCCTACCCACACGCACCTCCAGCGCCGCCGCCCGCTCGCAGCCGCTGACGCTGTCGTCGAAGGCCAGCGCCAGCAGGAAGCCGTTCAGGCCGCGGACCCAGCGCCGCACCACCTGAGGCGCAGCAGCCGGACCAGTAGCAGCCACACATGCAGGGGGCCGGAGCAGGCATGTTCAAGTCCAAGCCGGAGCTGTGTGGGGGAGCGGGCGGGCGGGTGCCGCAGACCTGCCCACACAAGCAGCCCCACCAGCAACCCTTGCTGCGGCAACGCCGATCTCCCCCAACGGTTTCATGGGAGTAGTAAACGTGCGGACCCGCACCATCCCCCGCCTCCTTCCCCCCCTTCATCCCCACCACCACCCCACCTCCGGCTCCGCCTCGTGTCCGTGTCCTCCGCTGAGCGCGTGGAACCAGGCCCGCGCCTCCGCCATCACCGCCACCGCCCGCGCCGCGCCGCACACCAGGCTGTGGCTGCGGCTCTGCAGGAAGCGCATCAGCCGCCGCGCGATGCGGCCAAACACACACGTGTCCTCCGCCCGCACACCCGACCCGCCCACCGGCCCGCCCGCCGCCGCGCCGTTGCGCGCCGCGGCGTCACCCCCTGCGGCGGCAGCGGCCGCTACTGCTGCTGCTGCTGCCGGCGCGCCGCCTGCTCCTGCCGCCGCCGCCGCTGCCGCCGCCGCGGGCTCGGGCAGTCCGGGCGGCTGCTCCAGCGCCTGCGTCATGACCAGGTGCCAGGAGGCGCCGGCGATCTTGGGCTGGGTGGTCTCCGCCTCCAGCTCGGCGGGCGAGGAGCCGGGCGCGCCGGGCAGCCTGGGGAGCGGCCGAGGGGCAGGGGCAAGACATGGGAGCCGTGTGGTTTTGCGTCTCTGCACACGCCTCACCTCTGGGACGTAAGGAGGCGTGAACGTGGCCGTGGACCACCTCCCACGAGTGCACGCCGCCCAGTGCCCCTGTCCTGATGTGCGCCATGTACACCGCCCGAGCGGGTTCCCGCACAGCCACCCCTCTCATACCCCCGCACGCCCACCTATCTTATCTACCCATGTACCTACCCGCCCGAGCGCGGCCCCAGGTGCCCCCTCCCTCCCTCCCTCCCTCCCTCCCTCCCTCCCTCCCTCCCTCCCTCCCTCCCTCCCTCCCTCCCTCCCTCCCTCCCTCCCTCCCTCATGCCCTCCCCTCCCCCCCTCCCCCCTTCGCTCCTTCTCACCGCGTGCCTGCGCCCGGCTGCCTCATGGCCGCTGCCGAGGTGGCGCGCGGGTAGGGCGCCCCGAACAGCGCGCGAATGGCCTCCAGGCTGACGCGCTCGGCGGGGTCGGCCACCGCCAGCAGCAGCAGCGCCTGCCAGAACACGGCGCCGCGACCCGACACGTCGCCTGGGGGTGTGGAGGGCAGGGGAGGGCAGGGGTTAACTTTGAACCAATCCCGGAAGGAAACAGTCGCGAGGGGACGTCAGGGGGCGTGGAGGGCAGGGAGGCAGGCGGACGGGCCGGCTGGGCGGATGGGGTGGTGAGCAGGCCAGGCACGGGTCCCGCCAGCCAGTGGAGGCAACGACCGGTCGGGTAAGGTACGTCCGCCTCACCAGTGCCAGCGCTTGCTACTGCTGCTACTGCTGCTACTAGTGGTGCTGCCGCCTCCGCCCCTCACCCGCGATGTGGCCGCTCTGTATGACTGCGGCGCAGGCCCGGGCCAGGTACACTCGCGCCCAGGTGTCTCGCAGGTTGAGGTGCGACTCGGTGTCGGCCGCCGCGTCGCCGCCCTCGCCGCCGCCGCGCTTGACCGGCATGATGCCCAGGTGCAGCGCGCCTGAGTGGAGAGGAGGGGGGAGGGGGTTGCAGGCATGACGAGTTAAGGGGGGGAAGCCGTCCTTGAAACAAGAGTGGCAACATTGGATGGGGTGGGCGTTCCAGGCATGGCTGGTACATGGCGGCGACCGGCCAGAGCGCCCCTGCCCTCCCTACCCGTGCGCTTGGCTGCCTCCACGTTGTTCCTCAGCAGCGGCTCCACCGCGGCGATGAAGCTGCCGGCGCCCTGCGGGTCGCGCGCCACCAGCGAGGCCAGTGCCAGCGCGTGCCGGGCACACACCGGGTCGCTGGAGCCCAGGGCTGGAGATGGAGGGCGGCGGGGTCCAGGCATGACGAGTTAGGAGAGGGGGAAACTCGCCCTGCCCAATCGGTGGGTGGGTAGGTAGGTGGATTGGCGGCAGCTGCGTGGAGGGGCACCGCGTGGCTTGTAGCAGCAGCCCAGGCGCTGGGGACGGAAGGGAGGGAGGGTCTTGCCCCTCAGCCCCGGAACCACGCGCCTGCTTGCAACTAACCCTCTCTCTCTCCCTCCCTCCCTCCCTCCCTCCCTTCCTCTGGCCCCCTCACCCGACAGGCTGCGCTGCGCCACTTTGTACAGCCCACTGCGGGGCAGCGCCACACGCGCCGCCGCGAAGGCGCAGCGCATGAGGCCCCACATCTCCGCGCGCTGCCTGCAGAGTCGCACAACCGGCATCAAGCAGACGGCAGAAGAAGTCAATGCATGAATCAGCATGCATATGAAAAGAATCATGTGCCGCAGGGCAGGTAGAATCGGCGTGCATACGGTATGCTGGACCGCCGTATCGCCACCTGGGCCTTTCCCGCCGCCTGTCCCTAGTGCCTCGCTTGCACCCAGCCACCCCCGAACGTGTGTCCTCTCCCGCTCTCCTATCTCCACGCCGCCTCCTCCCGCCACCCCTCCCTGTGCCCCCGCCCCCCTCCGTACCGTATGTCGGCAATGGCGTTTTTCTTCTTGTTGCCCTGCGCCTGGCTGATGAAGTGCGCCAGCCCCCGCCGGCCCGCCCGCAGCGAGTCCATCTTGTCCAGCAGCCCGCGCAGTGTCTCGTACAGCCCCTGCACGTACGTGCCGTCCTCTGCAGCGGGGGGAGGTGGAGGGGGGCGGGGCGGGGAGAGGGGCGGTGGAGGGGCGGACAGGGAGGTGTGCGGGGTCGACAGGTGTTTGGGGTTTGACCTCAGGCCCTTCCTGCACCTTCCCGGGTACGGCGCCACCCAGGCAGGCCCCATCCGGCCGCTCCTCCTTGTGCGACTGCCGCCCACCAACCGCCGCCACCCACCAGCACCCGCAATCCACCTCACCGCTGCCTCGTGCACCAGCGGCCTCGCTCCTTCTGCCCTCCCATAACCGCAAGCCTCAACCGCATCCATCCATCTTCCGCACCCGGGCACGCACGCCCACTAACCCGCACCCCGCCGCACACGCACCCCGCACACGCCCCCCCGCCCCCCGCGCGCACGCACCCGGCCTGCTTGTGAGCGAGGCGCGCGTGACTCCCGCCAGCGCCCGCAGCGCGGCGCTCTTGCGGCCGAAGGAGGCTCGCTCCTGGCCCAGGTCGGACCAGGCCGCCACCAGCACCTCCAGGCCCAGCCGGTCCACCGCCTTGGCCAGCGTGGAGCCGGCTGGGGAGGTGAGGGGAAAGGGGGGTTTTGGGGTGTTGGCGGAGGGGTGTTTGGGCGGGTGGGGGAAGGGCATGGGCATGGATGAGGTTGGGTGCGTAGTCCAGGAGGCCTGTGTCTGCGTGCGGCTGGGGCGGTGGTGTGCTGTGCTGGCCCGCAACGCCCAGCTACGCCGCTGTCCCTGCACGCCGCCAACACGGCGGTGTCAAACCACAGCCCCTTCGTCCCATGGCCATCGTGACGCCAGCCCGTCTGGCTTATAAGAGCTGGAACCCTCCCCTCGCCAACTGCCGCTGCAGCTGCTATCGCGGACCCCCGCACCTGCTTGCGGGGGCACAGGCAGCGGCGTGCCCGCTGCGCCATCGCCGAGCCCCAGGTGCACCAGGTACCGCACAATGCGCATGAGCGACCGCTCGTCGCGCGCAATCTCCACCGGCAGCACCTGAAGCGCCAGCTGCACGCTCGCGATGTTGAGATGGCCATATTGGAGCAGGCGAGAGAGCAAACGCAGAACCACGTCCGCTTGCTTTTCATCGTAGGTTTTGATAGCAGCTGCACATGTGTAGGAGACATCGTTTAAGCGAGGAAAACGCAGCTCCGATCAGCACTTTCCACTGCACGCAGCGAGGAGAGCTGTCATGAACAATGACATCGCAACTTACTCAGCGCCTGCAGCTGGTCCGCGTACGTCCCGCCCTGCGAGCGAAAGGGACACGATTTCCACGGTTGGACCGCAGGAGCTGAAGAGGCGAGCTTACTCGCCCCCGGCCAAACCAGCTACACCTACCTCTGCCTTTCCCAACGTTGTCCGCATAAAATTGTTCAGAGTCGGGGTCGGATCCAGAGGCTCAGCGGGACCTGGCCCGGACCCCTTCGCTGGGGCCGGAGCCATGTTTGCAGTCCTATAGTTACTGTGGCTTGAGTCTCATATAGTTGACAAGTCCGATGGGTATGGGCGGAGGGGTTCGTGCGCCGGGGACAACCCCACCTAGGCGGGGGTTCGACATGGGACCGTGTGCCATGTTCACTGGGGGTTCGGACTTGGGCCCTGCGACCCGTCTGCACAGAACTTCTTTGGCAGCATACTTTATCTTGCCATACAGCTAAAAGGTTACAGAGCTCAGGGAACTTCTATTTCGCGGGCTCTTCCGGTGCTAGCATTCGCGCGTCGACCGCTCCAGGATGTCGCTCAACGCCTCGCTGGGCGGCCTGAAGGTGAAGCTTCGATGTCGATGCTGTGCTCGGTGGTCGGCACCCACTTCGGCGGCTCCCGGCGCGACTGGCATGTCGGCCTGCACCGTAGTGTTGACGCTCCGTTGTGTTCGCGCGGCCGTAGATCAAGGACCCAGAGGAGATCGAGCGGCTCATCAAGGAGAACAATGACTTGAAAAGCCAAATCGCCGGTGGCGGTGCCAGGTGACACATTTCCCGAGTGGCAGGGGCCATGTTCAGCGTAGTACTGTTACTCGGCGCGCCTTGAGCGAGTGGTCCCGCCGAGCCCGTGCAGTGGAGTCGTGATGCAGTCCATACACCAGGACTGCTCTGCCATAGCCCGGGAGATCAGCTGCAGCCTCCCGGCTTCAAGGGCCGCCACGCTGCGAGTGTGGCAAAGCGTGGGCGCGGGCTGCAGGGCACCTTCCCGCACCAGCGCCCCCGGTCACCCGCCAACGCCGCATGCAGCAGAAGCAGCAGCCGCTGCGCGCACCTCGCCTGCTCCCATCTCACCAGCTCCCACCCTCTCCACCCCGCGCACCCGCCCCTTGCAGCTCCTCGTACCAGATCCCGTACGAGGACCTGGAGGTCCAGGACCAGATCGGCGGCGGCGGCTTCAGCCTGGTGTACCGGGGCTTCTGGAAGGGCACGCCCGTGGCCATCAAGAAGTGGTTTGACCCCAACCACTCCGACCAGATGGTGCAGGAGTTCAGGTGGGAGCTGGGGGGGCGCCAGGAGGAGGTGGGAGAGGGCGCGGCTAGCCCATGCCAACCCACAAGGTTGGGTTGTGAGGGCCAGGGTGAGGGCCAGGCGCGAGTGTGGCCTGTCTGTGAAGGGCAGGCAGGCAGGCTGGCAGGGTACCAACGACATGTGTGGAGTTGGAGGGCAGGCAGGGTACGGACAGCAGCCGTGACTTCATCACACAGTGCCACAGCATTGCGCCGAGGGCTGTCCCAACGCCGCCCCCCCACCCGCCGTGCTCCCGACCCCGCGCCCGCCCTCTCCTCCCCGTCTGTGCCCCTCACCCCCACACCCCCTGACCCCGCTCAGGGAGGAGGTGATGACGCTGGCGGACCTGCGCCACCCCAACGTGATGCAGTTCCTGGGCGCCTGCATGAAGCTGCCGCACCTGGCCATGGTCACGGAGCACATGCCCTTCAGCCTGCACCACGTGCTGTACCAGGTGCGGGGCAGAGGGGCAGGCAGCGGGGGGAGGCAGGAGGGGGACAGGTGGCAGGGCACGGGGGCTGGGGCAGTGCGGGAGCAGCGGGGGGCGGGGCGGGGGCGGGATGGCAGCGGGGTGTTGCAGGGCGAAGAGAACGGCAGGGACGCACATACCTAGTACTGAAATGCGAGCATGCTCGCCCCCGCTCCCCTGCCCACCGCCTGCCCACCTCTCACTGCCCCCGCCCCCTTCCCCTCCTACCCCCTCTCCCAGGCGGGTGTGGACCTGGACCGCAAGAAGCTGGTGGGCCTGGCGCAGGATATGGCGCGGTGAGGGGGGAGGCGGGGTGGGCGCGGAGGGTGGGGGAAGAAGGGGCTGGGAGCCAGGGTAGTTTATGCTTATCCCAGGGTTGAGTTCTGGCCGATTCTGGGTGGCCGCGCTCGCTAGTAGTGTTGCGGTGGCACTTGAATAGCGATGTACACGCCACCATCAAGGTAACAGATATGCCCTATGTGTGGCTCTAGATCGCCTTCTAGACCCATGCTAAGACATGTGTACCTGGGACTCCATGGTCTCCCCGCCATGTTACCCACGTCCCATATCCTAGTGTTCTGACCGAACACCCGCTAATCCTCGACACCCAGTAAAGCAACACCAGACACGGTGTGGAGGGCTGCCGCGCCTGGGGCGTGGGGGCGCGCTGCCGGTAGCCGCCGCACACCCTGCTCACCACCTGCCCCCCACCCCCCACCCCGCACCCCCCCCCCCAGCGCCTTCATCTACCTGCACTCGCGCAAGCCCGCCATCGTGCACCGTGACATCAAGCCCGCCAACTTCCTGGTGGACCGCGCCTGGAAGGTCAAGGTGTGCGACTTCGGCCTGGCCTCCAACAGCAAGGCGCAGGCGGGCGCCGGCACCCCGCAGTACATGGCGCCGGAGCTGTGGGAGAACAAGCACTACAACGAGAAGGTGTGTGCGCGTGTGCGTGTGTGTGTGGCTGTGTGTGTGTGTGTGTGGCTGTGTATATGTGTACCAAAACCCAACCCAATGTGAAGGCAAAGTGCGCTGGGCTGCACTGCAAGCTGTATGGTCCCGTCGGCCATCTGGGCTGTCGTGGGCAAGGTAGCCGCAGCGAGAGCAGCAGCTCCATGTCGCGTGACTCGGCACGCTGTCTGTGCGCAGCCCTCGAGGCCCAACCCACCCGCAGCCGTGGGCCGGTAACCTCTCCTCCGCCTTCTTCTATGTAGTCGTGCCTGGTCCCCCACCCCCCACTCCTCCCCTGGCCCAACCCCACGCTGCCCCCTCCCGCTCAGGTGGACGTGTACGCGTTCGGCGTGATGCTGAACGAGATGATCGCCAAGGAGCCGCCCTTCAACGGCGTGCCGCTGCTGGAGGTGCGGCAGGCGGTGCTGGACGGCAAGCGCCCAGACATCCCGCTGTCGTGCCCCAAGGTGAGGACTGGGCTGGCAGCAGGGGGCAGGGGCCTGGGGGCGGGTGGCACAGGCGCAAAAGGGGCACAGGGGAGAGGAGGAGCTGGCGGAGCTGGCATGCCCCCGCAGGCTGATGACGTGTTTGCGATGATCGCCCCCCTGCTCCCTTTCCTCCTCCCTCCTCTCCTAGGCCCCTGACCCACGCCCCTGTCCGCTATGCTCAGGTGCTGTCTGACGTCATCAAGAAGTGCTGGGACGCCTCCAGTGAGGCGCGGCCCAGCTTCGTGCAGATCTTGGACGCCCTCAAGACCGCGGCGCAGTCGGTGTAGGGCAGTGTAGGGGGAGGCGGTAAGGGGAGGGCCTAGCGGGGTGTGTGGTGTGGGGCGGGCACAGGGCAGGGAATGGGCAGGGCAGCTGGGGACTGCGACGCCATGGCCTACGGGCAGGAGGCCGAGGCGCTAGGGCCCAGCGCCGTGGAGGGCAGGTGCAGGCAGCAGCAGATGCAGCCACATGCGCGGAGCAGGGGCGGGCGGGCGTGATCACGGCGGGGCATGCAGACCGGCTGGTGCGGTGGAGCGGCGTACAGCGGGCGTGCCGAAGAGCTTAGTGAACAGCGCGCATTTACAGAACGGCTGGGCGGCTGGTGGGGCAGTGTGAAGTAGTAGACTAGTACTCTAGTAGTGCTGCGGCTGGTGAGGGCACATGTCGGACAGTTTATTTATCATGGAACGGACATGCCCGCACGCTGCACAAGCGTGGGGTAAGTGGGGTCGGCAGGGCAGAGGCCAGAGCAAGGTTCTTGCGATGGGATGGACCTCAATGACCATCCTGATTGCGGGCGCAGTCTTTCATGTTTATGGAAGACCTGGGCCACCGAAAGCTGTAAAGGCTTCTCTCCAGCTGGCTCCGCGTCCGCGCCATCCGCCTTTGCCCAGTATCGAGGTTCCGCCCTCGAGCGTTTGGAACTGGCGAGCCTCCCGCTTGCGGGTGCAGCCTGAGCATTCACGCGGCCGCATGCACGCGATTGCAGCACTGCGCGGACGGGTCGTCGTCGTCTTACACCTTGGTTATTTGGTTCTGGAGAATTTGTTTCTTGGTTTGGCTTTTCAGCGGTTTCGGGTACATGCCGTGGACACGCACCGAGCTCGGCCAGCCCTCCGCCCGCCGCCCACTCAGCTGTCAGCACGGTTCCCCCACCCGGCCGGCCCCGCTGCACCGTGCGTGGGCCGGTCCCTGGACGGGTGTGGGGAACCGCACAGCGGTCCGCGCCCGTCCGTCTCAGCTGTCAGCTGTACGCCACTGCATCGTCGCCAGCCTCGCCGCGGCACATGGGGGCGGGATCCATGCAGCGGCGCCCATACTTACCACGCTTGGCCGGCGCCAGTACATACTACCAGTACAGCTCGCCCGGTGCAGCCGCCGTTCAGCCCTCTAATCAGCCCGGCCCCAGCTAGGCAGCCACCCTGCTTCACTTGCTCGGCAGCTTTGCCCGGCATCGGCTACTGACATCCGCCACGCCGCTTCTTTCTTCTCCCGTTTCTTTCCGCTTGCCCACGCATATGCTCCATGGGCGCCCGCGGATGCCTGGCTCCGTTCCAGGTGGGTGCATTTTGTGGGTTTCGCGTTGTCGCGGCGAATGGCAGCAGCCTAGTTGCGAGCTGGAACGCGTCCGCCCCTGCAAGCGGCAGCAGTCTCCACGACACTCGGACTCCGTTTGGCGTGCCGAATGCGGAGCAGCGTGGAGCGCGCACCGGTGTCTCGTCTCGAAGGTAACAAGTAACCGCATTGCCGCTGACACTAACTTCTTTCGTGATGTTTATTGCTAGCCTGGAGCTCGCGACGGCGTCTTGCATTCGCATTCACTCGCAAGCACTTCGTTAGTATGTCCGCGTGAAATCGCCACGCCCGTGGCCTCTGGCCTGGGCCCCCCTCACCTCGCACAGCGCCCGTCATCACGTCGCAGTCCAGCATGCCACGTCATGCACACCGGCTAGCGGTGGCCGCCCTACAACCCAAGTCTCAAGTTCGGGAATGCTCATATTGCACACCGCCAGCCAGTCCCCCCGCCCCGCCCAGCCCCCTGCCCATTCAGTCACTGCACTCGCCGCCAAACTCAGCTGGGCACTCAGTAGGTCTGCTCAATCGGCAATCAATGTGGCAACCCAACAGCTCTCCTCGGCCGGGCTCAGCATTCGTCCCATTTCTCCGCAAGGTGATGCATTCATGACAGCGCAACCTATCCAACGGTCACAGCCCCGCGCAGCTCAGCCCCACACGCGCTGCTGGCTCGCCGCATGCCAGCCGCAGGCTAGAAGTGGCCTGGGCCGCCCATTGGGTGGCGGCCGCCCATCATCATGGGGCCTCCGGGGCCCATCATGGGGCCGCCCGGTCCCATAGGCCCGCCGCCCATCATGGCCGCCATGAGGCCCGCAGCCATCATGCCGCCAGGCACCATGGGGCCGCCGGGGCCCATGGGACCAGGCCCCATGGGGCCCATGGGCCCGCCCGGCCCCATGTGGCCCATGCCCATGGGACCCGGGCCCATGGGGCCGCCGTCCATAGGGCCGCCGAAGCCGCCGCCCGGGCCGCCCATGCCGCCGCCGCCCCGCCCGCGCCCGCCGCGGCCACCTCGCCCGCCGCGGCCACCGAATCCCCGGCCGCCGCCGCCGCCGCCCATACCGCCACCTGGACCCATGCCAGGGCCCATGCCGCCGCCGCCGCTGCCCATGCCGCCGCCGCTGCCCATGCCGCCGCCCATGCCACCGCCAACATCAACAGCACCACCGCTGCCACTGCCTGCCACGGCAATAGCAGGCGGGGGCGGCGTCGGGGCTCCGCCTGTGCGGTGTGAGCCCCAAGCCTTGCTGCCGCCAGCCGCTGCCGCCGCCCCTGCGCCGCGGTCACCGCGCTCCAACGCGGCCGTTGCGGAGCTGGTCGCGAACACCACCACACACGGTCGTCCATTGATGGGGCGCCTGTGGGGCATGTGGGATAGCAGTGTGGAGCAGTGTGGAACGGTGGTTGTGGAACAGGTGCAGTCAGGCTCCATGCGCACTGGGGTGTGGCGGCACCATACCGGCAGTGCACGGGGCCACCCTGCGTACTGCCGCTGGCACTGGCCGCCCCCTGACCGCGTGTGAGCCCACAGCCCCCAACAGGCACAGCCCCGGTCCACATCACTCCCTCCTTTGGTTCCTCCATGCCTGAGCCCCTCTACTCCGCACCCCACTACCTCACCACCCACAGTACCCGCACACCCACCCGGCCAGCTGCTCCTTGCACGCCGCCGCCGCCTCCGGCTCCTCAAACTCCACCAGCGCCGCGCCCTTGGAGCGCCCGCAGCCGCGCTCCTCCAGGAACTGCACGCCGCCACCGCCCAGCCGCCCGAACTCGCCCGCCGCCGCCTCCACGTCCGCGTCCGTGGTCCACCAGGCCAGGTTGGCGATGTAGACGCGGCCGCCCGCCTCGCGCGCCTCGCGCACCGAGGCCGCGCTGGGGCCCACGTACTGCTGTTGTTGCTGTTGCTGCTGCTGGTCGCCGAAGAGGGTGTCGTCGTGCTGGCTGGGGTCCTGCGGTCCGGCGCCGCCGTCCGGGGGCGGGTGCAGGTGCCCGCCGTCGTAGGGCTGCTGCTGCTGCATGTGATCATCCCCGTCCTGCTGCTGCTGCTGTTGTTGCTGCTGCTGGCCCTGGTTGGCGCCTCCCAGGTTGATGTGCACTGACGTGCAGGGGATACACAGGACAGCCAGTACGGGGTGAGCCGGTGCTCGTAGAGCAGCACAATCCGGGGTTAGTGCCTCAGACCGAGACCCGCCGAATCCCCGCGAACACTCACTTGCACCGCGTAAGTCTGATTGGGGCTGCAAGAATTGTTGTTCAGGCATCATGCCAGCTTCCCCTGCTCCGCCGCCTGCGGACGAAGCGATGCACTGCTTGATGCTGTCCGCACACGCTGCCTCCTTGAGAAGGAGATCGCAAGCAAGCTTACCAGCTATACTGTCTTCAAAATCGAATTCCATGACGAGACGCAGGTCTCTTCGTTGGGAAGTTAATTTGCGCGGGCGAAGCGCGAGGACAGGCGTCGTCTGCTCACTAAGTTGCAGTGCTGTGTGTTGACAGACGTCACTGTTCTCTCTCTTGCCTTTACTCTTGTCCTAAACGATAAACGCAGTTTGCACGCGAGGACTCACACGAACTTCACAGGCTGTCTGCATAATGTAAATATTATGTGGAATGAAGTTGCAAGATGTAGCATGCTCCAGCGCAGCGGAGGTTCTGAGGCTTGAGCATGCCCGCCCGCATGGGGAGCTCAAGTTCCGCCGGCCGACAAGTCAAGACGTGCAGTCTAGTGCAGTCTCATGAACCTCAACCCGACACCACGGGTGCGACGGCACAGGACAGAATGGGTGCACGGAAGGTGTCTGCCGCCTCATGGCCCATATGTGGCCGGGTATGTGGCCGGCATAGTCCGGCACATTGATGTACTAGTCCATTCCCCTGGGAGCGGTGCATGCGGCCAGACTTCCGCCATCACCCATGTCCGCCATACCCAAGTGGTCTAGCGATGTCCACAAGCGTACCACAAGTCGCGGGCCGGAAAACGCATGCTTTATATCGGGTGCATCTTAACGGTCGCAAGATGTTTACGACATGTTGACAACATGGTTGTGGTCAAGACGGGCCCTGCGAACTTTCCGTGATTACATGTTCATATAGCTCGCTGAAAGCAGTCGTTTGGCACCATCCTGGTAGAAAACAGAGGGTTTTAGGGGGTGTACTGCACGGTACGTCAGGAGGGGCGGGAGGTTTTGCAGGGTGGGGGTTGGGGTTACTGTTCGTAGTTCCTCCAGGTCGGTTCAGTTCAGGCTGGTATCTACCCCCCCTCCCCGGGCAGGCCGCGTACTTACTACTGTTCCGCACAGGGCGCGAGCGGTTCATGCCAAAACTTCTGTGACTAACGGCTGGTAACACTAGAGTCTGGCCGTGGGTGCCGTGTGTCCGGAGGTAGATCCGGAATTCCCCTGAGGCCTTCAGCTGCAACTTAGCTCGAGATCGGGCGTTGTGCAATAGGGCCAGCGGACAAGAGGACATTGACACCATTTTGTGATCGAAGTAGGCGCGATGGTGACACGGATGGTGAGTGGGAGTGGCAGGAGGGCGGGAAGTGTGGCAAGCATGGCAAGCAGCAAATGCCCACTGTACTACGCTTAGTACATTGAAATGCGAGGGCGCCAGCGAGTGTAGGTCGGGGGTGCCCCTGCGGCTGAGCTGGTCGCAAAGTCGGCAACGGCTGCCTTGCTGGAAGGCGGCGTAACGCGCGCTACTGATTGCGGGCGTGCGGCCCTCTCCGGGCGCTCTATAGCACCACGCAGACACAACGCCGCCTTCCCATGCGCTCTCTAACACATCATGATAACGACGCCATGCAACCGCGAGCCGTGTCGGTGAGTAGTGGTGCAGGATGTATGGTGATGGCCCCGCCCAAGAAGCGGGTGCCTATCAAGGCTGCACAAGGCACTGCTCAAGACTTGCAGTCTGTGTGTATCCGTGTGGTGGGGCGCGGCAGCAAAAGCTGCAGCGCACTGGGGTTTCGGAGGCCCGAAGTCGGTGCACGCGGGTGCCGATACGGTAATCTCGCAGGTCGTGGCATGTCATCCGGTTTTGGCACCGTCAAGTGCTGTTATATCCATGCCAGTAACTTCTCATTCCGTATGATCAATAAACGCTCCGGGCAAGGCCCAAGCCTGCTTAAGTACTAGGGCAGCCCCGTATCTAGTGTGCGTGCGCTTACCGCTGTTATTATATGGTTGCATACTTGATAGATCAGTGCAAGACTTTAAGAGTTGACCGATGCCGCGCCAATACTGGCATTAGCCCGCCTCGCGCGCGTTTCTGGCTTCTAACGCGTCAAGACATGGGAGTGAACCCGATTCACCAAGCTCACAGATAAAAGCAGCAGGCAAAAGAGGGGCTGCGCTTCGCACAAATCCGCAATGAAGAAGCTTCTCCTGTGCTGCGTACCCTGGAAGGGGCAGAGAGTGGAGGAGTCCTTACACGAGTCTGCATCCAACGCGAGCGCAGCCCCGGGGCCCCCGGAAACCGGCAATGCGGCCATTGACACGCCCTTTGCGCCAAGCGAAGCTCAGCCTTTGCCTGCACCTATGCTCGGAGCCGAGGATGTTACGTTGGGGTCCCCGTTACACTGTGGGCTCGCGATAGATCCAAGCGCTGTGCCGGAGGAGCTCCCGCGTAGAGTTTCGCAAGGTCAGTTCGGGCGCAGGGTCAGCGGTTGCTTTCCACCAAGGACGACCAACCGCCAAGACCTGCAGCCGCACACGACTAACCTCCGACCGGTTTTGCGCCCACCCCGCCGGCGCTCCCTCAGGCTCCGTGCCGCTGTGGCTTCCCTCGCCACGTCACAGCTGGAGCGCGGAGCTGCAGGGCGGGGGGCGCGGCGCGCCGGGCGTAACGCCGGCGGCGCCCAGGGAGCTCGGCGGCGGCGGCCGCGGCGGCGGCGGCTCGGGCCTGGATGCGCTGCTGCTGCTGGAGGGTGTGCGGGGACTACTGGAGGGGCATGGCGGCGGCGGCGGCGGCGGCGGCAGCGGCAGCGGCAGCGGCGGCGGGGCGCCGATAGCGGTGGCGGTGACCGCCGGCGCCGTGTCAGCAACAGGCAGGCCCGGCGAGGGCGCCGCGGGCGTAGGCCCGGCAGCGGCGGCAACCGTGGCATTAGCGGCGTCCGTGACGGCGCCCGCAGCCGTGGGTGGTGGCCGAGGGCCCAGGGGCGTCGGTCCGGCGAGCAGCGGCGGCGCGGGCAGGCTGCGTCACGCTGGCGCGGCCCGCAGCACCACCCCCGCCAGCAGCACCACCACCTACACCTTCACCGCCACCGCGCCGCCCTCGGGCGCCACCACCCTCCTCTCCACCGCGCCGCTGCCCTCCGCCGCCCTGCTGTCCACAACCTCCGCGCCCTCGCCGCCGCCCTCCGCGCCGATGATGCGCACAGCCGCCACCGGCAGCGCCAGCACCGGCACCGGCGGCGCCGGGACGTCAGGCGGCACGCCCCGCAGCGGCGCCGCAGGCCGCAGCAACAGCACCGGCGGCGGCGGCCTCGGTGCGCCAGTGGCGCCGCTGGATGCAGCAGGTGGCGGCGGCGGGCGCAGCAGCACCGACACAGCTGGCTCCGCCACCCACCTGCCGCCCGACCGCAGCTTCAACGCCGCCTCCACCGCCACCACCACCACCACCGCCGAAGCCACCAACAGCCTGCGGAACAAGCAGGATCTGGATCACAGCGGTGAGCAGGTGCAGGTGCAGGCGCAGCAGGCGGCGGCAGGGCAAACGCTGGCAGGAGCCATGGCTGCGGGCGCGCCTGGCAGCAGCGGCAGCGGACACCGCAGCGGCACCGGCAGCAGCCAGGGCAGCTGCGGCCTGCTGGCGGCGGCGGGGGCGGCCGCGGCGGCAGAGCCCGGGCAGCGATCCACTTCCTCGCGCGGCACTGGTGCGGCATTGCCGCCCTCCGCCTCGGGGCTGTCGCTGGCGGGTGCGCACTGGGGCGCCCGGGAGGCGGCCGTGGGCACCTCGCAGGCGCAGATGCAGGCGCAGGCGCAGGTCTCCGACGCTGTGGTGCTCGGTGAGTCGCCGGCGCTGCTGCAGGGGCTGGGGCTCAGCGGGTCTGACCCGCTGGAGCCGCCCGCGCCCGCGCCCGCGCCCGCGCCCGCGCCCCGGCCGGAGGCGGCGGGGCCGGGCGCCAGCCCTCGACACCCAGACGACGTGACGGTCGCGGCCCTGGGGACCGCTGCGCCGCTGACCAACACCGCCACCGCCGCAGCCGCCGCTACTGCCCACGGCGCGGGGCCGGTGGTGCGGGTTGAGGCGGCGGTGCAGCCTCTGCGCCGCCTGCAGGCGCCGCGCTGGCCCGCGCCGCCGCCCGTCGTGGCCGCCACCACCGCTGGCAGCGGCGGCGCGCTTAACGAGAGCCCCGGCAGCGGCGGCACGGGTGCCTCCTTCGCCACCTCCGCCACCTTCACCACCAGCCGCGAACAGCTACTGGACTCGGCCGTGGGCGTGGCGCCGGCGGCGGCGGTGGCGGCGGCGGCGGGCTCGGCGGCGGCATCTGTGTCCGGCGGCGAGCAGGGCGAGGCGGAGGGCGCGGCATCAGGGCAGGTGCAGGTGGCGGCGGCGGCGAGGCCGGCGGCGATGCCGGTGGCGGCGGCGCAGCTGCCGCACGCGGCGGCTGGCGAGGGCGGCACGGGTGCGGGCGCGTCAGGCTGCAGGCCGCTGATGGCGGCGCTTCTGGCAGCCGGCGGCACTGCACGTGTTCACGGAGCGGCAGCAGCGGCGATGGCCACGCAGCGCCGGCCGGCCAGCGCGGCCGAAGCCTTCTACCTGCGGACCGACTCGCCGCCGCTGCAGTCCGGCGGCTTCCTGGCACCACCGCCGCCGTCATTTGTGCCGCGCTCCGCCACCGCCGTCACTGGCATGCCCATCGTCATAGCGCCGGCGGTGCACGCGCAGGCCCGGCGCAGCAGCGGCAGCAGCAGCCTGCGCTACGGCAGCAGCCCCACCGCCGCCGCGGCTGCCGGCCGCCGTGCTAGCGGTGGCGTTGGTGCTGCGGGGCCGTTGGCGGCGCCCCGTGGCGGCAGCCCAGCCGGCAGCGCTTCCTTCCGCCGCCAGGTCATTCGTGCCGCGTCGGCCGCCTCGCGCCGGAGCTCCCGCGCACAGGTTGTTGCGTCGGCCGATGCGGCTCCGCCGCCGCCGGCGCAGCAGCAGCAGCTGCCGGCTGCCAACAGCAGTGCCATGGCGGTGGCGGCGGGAGGCCGGGGCGGCCAGGGCGGCAGCCGCAGCGGCCAGGGCCTGTTGGCGCTGGCCGCAGCCGATGTGGCGCCCGGCAGCCCTGGCAGCAGCACCCACGACCGCACCCCCAGCACGCCCAGCCTCCACAGCGTGCACGGCTCTCTCAGCTCGCAGCCGCAGCCGCCGCTGCTCGAGCACGCCGCCGCCGCCGCTGCTAACACCATGGCGGCGGCGACGGCCTCGGGCAGCTCCGCCCGTAGCCGGCACTCTGGCGCGCCGCTGTGGGTGACTCAGCCCGGCGCCGTCGGTGTGGATGGCGGTGGCAGCTATAGCGTGCAGGGGTCGGGGGGCAGCGCGTACTCGTACTCGCAGTCGCAGCCGCACTCGCGGCCGCACTCGCGGCCGCGCACGCCGTCGTCGGGCAGGATGGGCGGTGCCCTCAGCACCGGCACCGGCACCGGCAGCAACCGCACCCCCGCCAGCAGCGGCAGCACTTGTGGCGGCGGCGGCGGCGACGGCCGGGCTCAGCGGCGGCTGCTGGCGGCGGCCCCGCTGATGGCGCTGGAGGTGGTGGGCGGCGGCGTGGGCGGCGCGGAGGTGTGGCCTGGCGGCGGCGGCAGTGGCGGCGGCGCGGTTGCCGGCTGGATGAGCCCCGGCCCCGGCGGCGGCGCGGCTGCTCCCCCTGCTGTGGGGGGCGGGGTTGGCGGCGGCGGTCCCCGCCTGGGCGGGCCGCCGCGTCATCCGTCCCACGCCCAGCCCCACTCGCTGCTGGCGCTGCTGGGGGACCTGCAGGAGGCGGCGCACCCGCCGCTGCTGCCGGGCACAGGGGGCGGGCAGGGCATCATCGTGACAGGTGGGGCTGGGGTCGGCCGTGCCAGCATCCCAAACGTGTCTCTCTCAAGAGTCTCGTCGTTCAGCGCCTGGCTCGCACCTTGCCGCCATGACCGCATGCTGCCCTGCTGCCGTGCTGGCGGTGTGTACCGCCCGCTCTCCCGCTGGACTGGGCTCACCGTACTCCCGGATACTTCTACGGACGGCTCATCTCCCTCCCTCCCCCCTCCCTCCCTCCCTCCCTCCCTCCCTACCCCCCTCCCTCCCTCCCTCCCTCCCTCCCAGGCCGCTGGCGCGACGGCTCCGCAGTGGCCGTCAAGCTGCTGTGCGGCCGCGGCCCCGCCGCCCTGGCGCCCGGCAGTGGCGCAATGACGGCGGTGCGGCGTGCGGGCGCGGCGGCGGTGGCGCACCGCAACCTGGCGCAGGTGAGGCTGCGGGTTTTGGGGCGTGGAGGGAGCCAGGTTCTTGGGAGTTTTTGCATGGGCGTGTACAGCTTTATTTCACATCATACTCCCACCCACAAACCGCGCCTCTTTGCGGCACACACCAGCTCCACACCAGCTCCACACCAGCCCCACGCCTCACGCAGTCCTGACTCCTCCGCCACCCTGCCCGCCCTGCCGCCGCCCCAGGTTCTGGCCATTCGCGCCTGCCCCGTGACCGCGCAGGCGGCTGAGGCCCTGGCGCCCGAGGGCCGCCGCAGCGCCCGCCTGCTGGCCGAGAGCCTGTCCATCAGCTTCGGGCTGTCCGGGCTCATGGCCGCGGCAGCCGGCCTGGCGCCCGCCCCCGCGGCGGCCACGCCGCTGCCGTCCCTCGGCGGCGCCACCGCCCCCGGCAGCGCCGCCGCTGCCTCCGCCTCCGCGTCTGCAGGGTCGTCGGCGTCGGCGGCGGCGGCGGGAGCAGGTGTGGCAGTGGGTACGGCGGGTGGGGAGGTCGCGCACCTCGCCGCGCCCCGCTCGCCTGTCCCCAGCAGAGGCGTCGAAGGGGCGGGCCTGGGGCCAGGCTCCCACGTCGGCGCCGGCACCGGCACTGACGGCGTGGCCATCGCTGCCACTGGTGGCACCGGCACCACTGCAGGCGCCACGGGCACCACGGGCGCCGCTGCGGGCGGCTGGGAGGCACCTGGCTCGCCGCGGCGGCGTGCGCTGGCGGCTCTGCGGCCTCGTGCGGGCGACTGGCTGGTGGCGGTGGTGATGAGCAACTACAGAATGGTGGGGGGGTCTTGTGTAGGCGGCGTGTGTGTGTGTGTGTGTGTATATGTGTGTGTGCGTGTGTGTGTGTGTGTGTGTGTGTGTGTGTGTGTGTGTGTGTGTGTGTGTGTGTGGCTGTGGCTGTGGCTGTGGCTGTGGCTGGGTTGTGTGTGACACGCCAGTCATGCCGATCTGCCTGGCACACCATGCTGCCGCACATGGCGTGCCGTAATGCCGCCACCCCTGATGCCCGCACATGTTGACATCAGCACACGTCGCGCACTTCATGAGAATCGCCTCTGCGCCCTCCATTCCTTCAGCTCTCCATTCGCCCACCTTCCCCCGCCCCCGCCCACCACCTCGCAGGGCAACCTGGAGTCTGTGCTGCAGCTGCCGCACTCGCCCTTCGCCGCGCACGGCCGCCGCTGGGGCCCCTACCTGGCGGCGCGCGCCGTGCTGCGCTGCGCGCGCGAGCTGGCGGCGGCCCTGGCGGCGCTGCACCGGCGCGGGGTGGTGCACGGCGGCCTCAAGCCCAGCAATGTGCTGCTGGCGCCGGCGGCAGGGGACCTGCGCCGCTTCGAGATAAAGGTGCGGCGTGCGGTCACTGTGGTCACTGGGGTCACTGTTGCCACTGTGGCCACTGTTGTCACTGTGGTATTTGGTGGCCGGTGGCTCCGCTGGGCGCTATAGATTGCAACGGAGAAGTACAGGAGGAACTGACACAAACGGAACAGGCACAAACACGGCACGGCACCTCGCCCCGGACACCCCGCACCACTGCCTCATGCCACTGCGCTCGCCCCGCCGCCCCGCCGCCCCCTGCCCCACAGGTGGCGGACGCCTGCTTCTCCGTCGCGGCGCTGGACGGGCTGGGCGGCAGCGGCCCCACGCCCGCGCCGCCCGCCCACCTGCTGTACTGCGCCCCCGAGGCACTGCTGCGCGGGCCCTCCCGCCCCGCCGACGTCTGGTCCTTCGGCCTGCTGCTGCGCGCGCTGGTGCTGCCCGCCGCGCCGCCGCCGCCGCCGCCCGAGGCGCAGGTGGTGCTGGTGGCAGCCATGAGGCCAGCGGCGGCAGCTGGCGGCGCTAGTGGCGGCGGTGGCACGGAGGCGGCGCCTGGTGCGGGTGCGATGTCGGGCGAGCCGGCCGGAGGACGCGGCGGATCTGCTGCAGGAGGTGTGGGCGCTGCTGCGGGTGGTGCGGCGGGTGGTGGCGGCGGCGGGCCGCTGCCGGCGGCGCCCCTGAGCATCACGCCGCCCGACCCCGCCTACAGCCGGCCGGCGGACCAGCCGCTGGCAGGCGGCGAGCCCGTGGGTGAGTAACGCGGGCAGGGGTGTGTTGCGGGGCGTGCATGGGCGCGTGTTTGCGCCACTTTGTGTGTGTACACCGCACAATTGCGCCCATCACTGGGCTTGCCTCCCTCCGAGGCGGGCCCACCACAGTCTCTCTTGGACGGCTACCCGCCACATACAAACGCTCCCCCGCTGCCCCGCTGCCCCCCTGCCCTCCTTCGCAGTGCGGCAGCTGGTGCGCATTGCCGAGTCCGGCTACCGGCCGCCCTGGCCCTGGCCGCAGCCGCCGTCGGTCGTCGCCCGGGCGCACGTCGCGCCGGCCATGGCGACCAGCTCCTCCGCCTCCTCTGCAGCCGCCACCGCCACCGCCGCCACCTCGCCTGGCGGCCGGCCGGCCACAGCCGCCACAGCAGGCGCGGTGGAGGCGGGCGCGGTGGCGGCGCTGGCGGCGGCGTCGGCGGCAGCTGCGTCTGCAGCGGCGGCAGCTAATTCGGCGGCTCTGGCGCGGCAGCCTGCTCTGGCACTGCTGCGGCCGCTGTACGAGCGGTGCACGCAGCCGGCGCCGGAGGACAGGCCCACCTTTGAGCAGGTGCGGGCGGGTGCCGGAACGCGCTCATGACTTCTGCGAAGCTGCCGCTGACTTACGTGCTGCTCGAACCCGCCTTGTCATTGAAGTAGTGGACTCTGGCAAAGTGATGCAGGCGCGTGCTCGCATGCCAACGCCCACACGTGCTCGCCGATCACACACGCTTATGAACGCGCACATGCACACACACACAGATCTACGTGGAGCTGAAGGAGCTGGAGGCGCAGCTCAGGCAGCGCCGCCGGCAGCTGGGCTCGGCCGCCGCCGTGGCGGCCGCAGCGGCGGAGGCGGAGGCGCAGGCAGCCGTGGCAGAGGCGCAGGCACAGGCCGCGGCTGGGGCCACTAGTCGCGAGGCCCATGCACCCGCATGGCCCCACACGTGTCGGCCCGCAGACAGCGGGCCAGTCGCCGCTGGCGCCGCCGCCGCCGCCGCGCCGTCGGGCGTGCAGGCGCAGTCTCTGGTGGCAGCCTCAGCCTGCGCCGCCAGGGCGCCGCTGGGGGTGCCGCTGGGGGTGCTGGGTCCCGCGGCGGCAGTGGCGGCTGTGGCGGCCGCCAGCGCAGGCCGCGTGGGCGCCTCCACGCCGGGCGCCTCCAGCGCCACGGGCGGCACGGGCGGCACGTGGGCGTCCGCGGACGCGGATGGCGAGGGCGAGGGCGAGGGCGAGGGCGAGGGCGAGGGCGAGGGCGAGGGCGAGGGCGACGTGGTACAGCTGGACGAGCCTTGATTGCCTTGCGGGTGCTGAGCAGTTGAATGCGAATGGCGCCCCAGCGGCTGTGGGGCACTTCACTCGGCGCACTTGGCGCAACGTGGCATTGTGCAGGTACTTTGGTGGGTTGGGTGGCAGGTGGGCGGGTAGGCAGTGCGTTCACGAGCACGGCCCCAGGCGGATGTCACTGTTGGTGCTACTGTTACTGCTAATGCTGGTGATGAGTAACAAACGAGAGGGCCTTGCACTACTTTGAATGGGAGACAGGACCCACCCCAGGAGGCGTGCTGTAGGGTCTGGTGGACTGCAGCGGCGCCTGAGTGGTGTCTGAGTGCCTGAGTGGGGCTTTGGCTCTACGCTAGGGCTTTGGCTCTTGGGGTTCTTGAGAGTGCAGCACGGCACATGCACTGGGGGGTGGCGGAGGAGGTCAGGAAAGGCCGCATCGGCAGTGACTGCCCGGCACGCTGGCAGCATTGAATGCACGCGGCGTGTGTGATACATACACACACAGCCTGAGTAGCAAGTACAGGGTCCGGGAGAGCACGATGCTATAAAGTTTAAGCGCATGCACTGACAACCTAGGTATAACACATGACGTATGACTTTGATGAGCATCATGGCACCGGGCGTGCCTACCCGCACCCGCATGCACTTGAGTGGTTGGGTGTGACACGTGGTGCACTGCACGTGTTTACACCGCGCCGGGGTATGGGTAGAACCACGAGTCCGGAGGGCCTGACGTCAGCACACCGTCACATGGCATGGCATGGCATGGGCGGGAGGCGGTGCCTGGGCGGCTCACAGCGGGTGACAGCCTGCGGGTTGGGTCGGGGTCGAGGTCGGGGTCGGGGTCGGGGTCGGGGCTGGGGCTTGCCAGCTGGCCGCAACCTCCTCCCCCTCCCCGGGCTCTGGGCCCTGCGCCCCTGGTGCTGGGCAGGGGCTCTTACATGTGGGGTTACATTCATGATCAGTTAACGAAGTGGTGGCCGGGGGGGGGGGGGAGGTGGGCGCGCGGCCGCATCACGGCGTGAGGGCATAGGTGGCGTGGTAGTGGGCGTTGGTACGTGTTGCATATTTGCGTTTGGAAACCACAAGGAGAGACTGTGCGTACGGTACATGTTAGAGAGGCACAAGGGGTATGTGTGTCCGTGTTTGTGTGCAGTATACCAGGTTGTGTGTAACACCGCATCGAATGCATGGCATTGCTTGCCGTGAGTGCAGCAGTGCGTGTGGTTATGTGATAAGTGCTTTGCGGCAGAGGGCCAGATCTACTGCATGCCACGTGCCGGTTCGACGCAGTGTTGGGGCACTTAGTAGGGATGGGGGGTGAATGACAGAACTGAGAAGGCGGGCCGCAAGGTCACCTGCATTGCGCAGGCTGGAGGGTACTTCCATTAGTGGCGCTGCCACTATCGTTTTTCTTCCTAGCACTGTGAGATTTAAGATGGGATTACGCATTTGCACTAGGGGGCTTCGCTGTGAACCTGTATGACAGGAAAACACAGCTTCTTATGGCGGTGGTGCTGCCGGCGGTGGTGCAGGTGGCTGAGCTGCGCAGTCTGGGAGCCCCCCGCCTCCCGCATCCTGGCATTGGCAGGGCCGGGGTCATGCTGGGCTCAGCGCATCATGCGAGGTGTGTTAAATGACAACAAAACGAAGCCCGCCCAGACGGCGTCGGAGTTATTCACGGATACCTACCATGCAAGGTGTGTGTGTGTGTGTGTGTGTGTGTGTGTATGTGTGCGTGTGTATGCGTGTGTGTGCGTGTGTTAAAGAGCACAAGGAAAACATTGCGCAAAGACAGTGTGTGCGTGTGTGTGTGTGTGTGTGTGTGTGTGTGTGTGTGTGTGTGTGTGTGTGTGTGTGTGTGTGTGTGTGTGTGCGTGTGTGTGTGTGTGTGCGTGTGTGTGAGTGTGCGCGTGTGTGTGTGTGTGTACGGTTTGCAGTGGCCTGTTGTAACCTCGTGAGCGTATGTCCAGACAACTACCGATACTAGAACCTGGGGCTCTAGTACTGTCCGAGTTCGCAGAGGTCTGATAGCACGTGTCTCCCAAGCCTAAGCGCCAGATGATGATGGAGTGATCCGCCGACTTTGCCCTCAGGCCATCACCTGATCAAAACACTGTGTGTGTGCGTCTGCGTCTGCGTGTGCATGTGGTACGTGTGATTTGGCAACGGACGCGTCGACATTTTAATGGCTATGACAATCGTGTGATCATCGAAGCTCGGTGTATATGACTCCCGTGCTTTCCCCAATATCACCGATCAGGAGGATGTGCCCGTGCGGTCTAGTGGAGTAGCTGGCGGCATGAGGTCATGGAGTTGTGTGGTGGCGCCCGTCGAGTGTTGCTGCATGCTGGCCCTGCTGGGAAGAAGACGGAGGTGCACTGGTTGTGGCGGTGGCGGTGTCATTTGAGTTTGGGAGCCGCGGGAACTGCAGCTAGTCAGCAGCGAAGGGGCTTTGGCGTTTGTTGTCTGGGCTAGCGAGCAATGGTCTGATGGTCACGAGCGCGGGGGTGTTGGCTCAGGTTGGCTGGACTGCCATTCAGCCCCCCCCCTTCACACCTTGTTGGCAAAGAAACTAATGGTTTGCGCAATTCCGCTCGAGCGCAGCAAGTTGTGCGCTCGGAATGTTTACATTTGTGGGCCCATGCGCTGTATGGGGGTGGGCCCGGTTAAGTAGCGGAGCGCGGGGTCGCGCTCGCTACTTTGCGGGTTTCTTTCTGTCGGTACTGATTACGCTGGCTGCGCTCTCTGCGTGGTCACACGGCGGTTGGGGCTCGCCCGAAGACCGCAGTACCCTGCTGGCAGGTACCCTCTCCGGCGGCGGAGGCACGGAGCCGCCTTTACGGCTTCACAACTTGTAACGCAATGCATGGAAATACCAGGGCTCAGATTACTCGGCAGCTGCTTTTCCCGCGGCAGAGCTTCTAGTACCTCAACCATATGCAGGACACGGAATGTGGCTCTCCCCCTCAAGGGAAAAGTGGGCCAGGGAGTGGGCTGCGCCGGCCAGGCCACGCCACTCCGACTCCACGCCATGCTGGTGCGGGGTGATGCTAGGAGCGTGAGCCGCACCGCACACCTGCACTGCGAGGCCAGCTAGGTCCGCGGCTGAACCACGGACGCTTATGGGGGGCCGCTGCACAGGGCCTACACGGCTGCATCGCCCGGCGAGTGGCTGCGGCGCCGGCAGAGGCACAGGTACGGTATGCAAGCACCTGTCAGGTTCCAGGCCCGTGCCGACTACCGTAACGTACGGCCAGCTGTAACGCATGTACGACACTGGCAGTTGCTGCCGTATCGTCCATGTGTGCCAGCATTATTAACCGCCGTCCGCCGCACAGAACCCAACGCCCGCCGCCTGCGACCACCCCCGGCCTGCCCCTCCCCTGTGCCCCGGCCACACAGCCCTGATGTCACACAAGAGTCCACACTACCCTGCCCAGGTCCACACTACATATGGTAGCCGCTCCGTGCGGGTGGGGCGCGGCGCCTGGACGGGGGGGGGGGGGACGGACGGTCAACCCCGAGACCAGGAGAAGACGACAAGGCCGCGGACATGTACAAGATGCGCGGAGACCCCACACAGACCTGGCCCCAGTAGTCAGGTACGTGCAGCGGTCTGTGCAGCACTTGTGCGCGGTGCCTCACAGCAGGTTGACAGCCACACCACGAGGTGAGATAGATACGGCTGCTGGGCTCCCAGCCAGCGGGTGCGGAAGGGAGGCCCAGCCCAGGCACGGGTACGAGCTGTGCAGGCTGCGAGCGACGGCAGAGCGCCTATAGTTACCAATCGTTATTCCAGCCTAAAGCAGCTCCTCAGAGCCCGCAGAGGCCAGCCAACAGCACAAAGTTCAAGGCAAAAGTAACAGCGGAGCGGAGCGGGGCGGGCGGGCGGGAGCCAGTAGCGGCGAGGAGAGGCGAAGCGGCCAGGATGGCGCCCCGGATGGCGCACGCAGTTGCCGCGGTTTCGGCCATAGGTGAGCAGAAAGTCGCGCCTGAGCCGCGCATGGCTGCTGCACATAGTTCTTCAGATGAAAAACCCAAGCTGTTTGCTGGAATGCCGCGGCCAACCTGGATATGTGGCAGGGTTCGCGTAAAAAGGCCCCGCGAGAATACGATTGCCGCCTCGTTTACTGGTTGTATGCCCCGGTTGTAGGCATTTAATGTGAAAGCTTGCCGGGCTTGACGACTTTGGCTGCACCCGCTAGCTCTAGGCCGGGATGAGGCGGGCAGTTAAGACCCAAAGAATTCCCACCGAAGGTCAAAGACTTGGAGAAACACACTCGCTTACATCTACGTATCACTTGTACACTGTTAGTAGCTCACACGCTGAAACTACTGTTGGCGCGCTCCACAGCTATCGAGAGCGCCTCGACTTCGCGTTGCAACTTTTTGCGTGGACTCTGTTGCTCAGATCCTGCACGCCATGCGGTAGGATAGGACGTAGGATGGAAGGATGAAGAAAGCTATCAGGTCTTTGCTGCGCAAGCTCGTGCCATTCGACGAGGTGGCTGAAGCGCAAGCAGCCCCTGTTCCAGCACACGCAATATCATCAGCACCAGCAACACAGGCGGCGCACGCAGGGCTGCGGCGGAGCGGCTCCGCGGAGGCGCCTGTCCACACTCAACCGCCGGTCACGGCAGCAGCCCCGCCTCCCCCAGCCGCACCGCCTGCTCCGGCTGCGCAGCCCCCTCCGCCTCCCCAGGCGGTGCCAGCACCGCCCCAAGCCCCTGCATCTGCATCTGCTGCGCCACCTCAGCCGCAGCCTCAGCGGGCGTCGCAGCAGGCCCAGGCACAGCCCCAGCCCCAGCCGCAGCAGGTAGGGCTGGGCGGACTCGGAACTGCCGAGCCGCGCCGGTTGATGTGACCCGGCTGCGACCAATGGGGCATGCGGGCTATTACTATATCAGTTGCAACTTGTATGCGCGGGCCAGGGCTTCCAGTGGGCTCGGTTTCGGCGTGAACGCGTGTCACGCGAGCAAGCTACTCGCTCCACTCGCAGGCACCGCCTGCTAACGGCACAACCAACGGGAAGAGCATGCTTGACACGAGAGACTTCTTCGCTGAGGCGGTGCACGCGGAGGCAAACCGATACACGATAAAGGAGGTCATCGGCAAGGGCAGGTAAATGGCTGGGCCGCCTGGCAGGGGTTTCTGATGGGACACAACAACACGCAGCAGCTGAGGTTCTGCGCATGGGTCGCTGCGCTCGCAGTTATGGAGTCGTCTGCTCCGCGGTGGACAATTTCACTGGCGAGAAGGTGGCCATCAAAAAGATTACCAACGTGTTTGAACACGTCTCTGACGCGACGCGCATCGTCCGTGAAATCAAGCTGCTGCGGCTCCTCAAACATCCGGGTGAGTTTTGGGCAGATGACAAGACTCTTGTCAGGGCAACTCGCCTGTGCCGGTCCTTGCAGCCACCTTCGACTCATTGGACCTTTCTGGTGCTTACAGACATCGTGGACATCAAGCATATCATGCTGCCGCCCAGTCCCAAGGACTTCAAGGACATTTATGTGGTCTTCGAGCTGCTGGAAACCGACCTGCACCAGGTCAGCGCCGGGTAACTACGGCCGCCGTGCGTTGACCCCGCCACCAGGGCAGCACGGCGGGGGTCAAGGGCGGGACACGGATGAAACCGGTCGTGGGGGCGTGGCCTGCGTGGGGGCGTGGGCTGCGTCTGGGGTTTGGGGTGTCGGGCGAAGGGAATGCCGCACACGTGTGTTGCGCCGCGCTGTAACTGCCGCGGGCTGCGGCACCACACTGGCGCAGTGGCAGCCAGTCTCTGGTGTGGCCCTGCCGACAACGCATTAGGCGCTGCAAAGGCTTGTGTGTATGCATGCATACGCTGAAACACGTGGGCACAGCGCCAACGCCCCACGATTGACACGACTGGCGGGCTGTGCCGGCTGTGCGCCTCCTCCCTCACCCCCGGCGCCTAATCAACTCATGACCCCAGTCCCGTAGCCTGCGTAGCGGTGCGCCCCCTGTAGCGCGGCTGTGTTTTCCCGGTAGCCACCTCGCCCCCCACGCCCCACCCCTCCACGCCCCACCCGCCCACCCGCCCACCCCCCGCGCAGGTGATTAAGGCTAACGACGACCTGACTCCGGAGCACCACCAGTTCTTCCTGTACCAGATGCTGCGGGGCATCAAGTACATACACTCGGGTGGGTGGGAGGAGCGGGGGCCGGAGGGGTGGGGGTGGAAGGGGGAGGGGGGTGGAGGGGTGATCGAGCGGACTGCAGCGCGGGGCGGGGAAGGGGGCGGTGGTTGGCCATGGCGAGGCAAAGGAGTGGAATGAGGCAAGGGACGGAGAAAGTCCCAGGCGCGGGCAAGGGGATGACGGAGGGTTGCGGGAGGGAGGGAGGGAGCCTGGAGGGCTGTGACTGGAGCTGGCGCTGGAGGCCGGCTGGAGGCGGGGGGCTGGAACACGGGGTGGACACCAGGGGCGGCGGGCGGCTGGTGCTCCGTGTCATGTCATGTCGAGGCGGCGTCAGCGGCAGTCACAGTCGCAGCTCGTCCGGCGTGTGGCCCACCAGCTGGGTTGCGCGTGCAGGGTGGTGGGGCGGTGCTGGCGGTGCACCGGCGCTGACCCTGTCCCTCCTCCTCCCCGCTCGTCCCGCTCCGGGTCCCTCCCCCCCTGCAGCCAAGGTGTTCCACCGCGACCTCAAGCCCAAGAACATCCTGGCCAACTCCGACTGCAAACTCAAGATATGTGGTGAGGCAGCGGGGCAGACGGGGCACAGGGAGGGAGGGCAGGGGGGAGCGGCAGGCAGGACCAGAGCCGGAAGAGCTGCAGCGGGGCAGGCCCTGCGTGTGAGCTCGCGTAGCCCTCCCACGGCCCCTTCCCCGCCTAACCCTTTCTCCCTCCTCCCCTCCGCTCCCCGCCTCCCACTCTGCTCCCCATGCAGACTTTGGTCTGGCGCGCCCCGCCTTCAACGACATGCCCACCACCGTGTTCTGGACCGACTACGTGGCCACCCGCTGGTACCGCGCGCCCGAGCTGTGCGGCTCCTTCTTCGCCAAGTACTCGCCCGCCATCGACATCTGGTCCGTGGGCTGCATCTTTGCCGAGGTGCTGCTGGGCAAGCCGCTGTTCCCGGGTGAGCGGGCTGGGGGCAGAGGGGGGGAGGGGCGGGGGCAGGGAGCGGGGCGGGGAGGGGGGAAGCGGGGAAAGTGCGTACGGCAGGGACGCGGGCGGAGCAGAAGAGTTGGTGGTGGGTGGTGATGCCGCAGCGCGTGGGGTGTTTTGGCATGTCGGGGTTGGAAGGGGCTCTGCAGGGGATGTGTGGCTGGGGAGGGGGGGTCGCCCGCGCGCTTGCGTCGTCCCACGAGGCTCCGGGCCCCTCAGTGCTGCTGCTGGCTCCGCCCGCTCCGCTGCTGCAGGCCGCAACGTGGTGCACCAGCTGGAGCTGATCACGGACCTGCTGGGCACGCCCTCGCCCGAGGTCATCGCCAAGGTGGGGGCGGGCGGGTGGACGCGGGTGCATGGGGCGTGTGTGTGTGGGGGGGGGGGGGATGGACGGGAGCAGGAGTGGCAGCCGACATGGAGCCCCACAGGGGGCCTGTGAGCCCCACCGGACAGCAGGGGACAGCAGGAGTGCGTGGGCAATGGAGGCAACAGATGAAAGTGGGGGGCCAGCGCGTGTGGCGACAGCCGCATTACCACTCACACGCGCACACACACACACGGACGGACGGGCTTTCAGGTGCGCAACGAGAAGGCGCGGCGCTTCCTGCTCAACATGCGGCCCAAGCCCGGGATCCCCTTTGAGCAGCACTTCCCTCGGGCCGACCGCGGCGCGCTGCGGCTGCTGCGACGGCTGCTGGCATTCGACCCGGCGGAGCGGCCCACGGCGGAGGAGGCGCTGGCGGACCCCTACTTCGCGGGTGGGAGCGGGAGGAGGGACGGGGCAGGGCAGGGGGCTGGGGGTAGGGCGGTACTGGCGGCAGCAGGGGGCGCCGGTGATGCTGGGGAGGTAGGGCAGCGCGGGATGGCCGGGGGAGCCAGGCTGGTGGTGTTTGACGCCGTGACCTCACACCTCCCCCACCGCCACACAACCTCGACAGGCCTGCACTGTGTGGCCCGGGAGCCTGTGGCCCAGCCCATCTCCAAGCTGGCGTTTGAGTTCGACCGCCGCAAGCTGACGCTGGAGGACGTGCGCGAGCTCATCTACAGGGAGATCCTGGAGTACCACCCGCAGGTGAGCGGGGGGCGGGTGGGCTTGAAGGCCGGGGAGCGGTTTGAGAGTCTCGCAAGCCAAGGAGTTTGGCGTAAGCAGAACCAAGGGCGAAAAGGTGACGGGGGCTGTTTGGCCCTTGGTGGGCATCTTCGGCCTGGATGTCTGACTACCGCCCTGTCCCCTGCTCGCACCCCCGCCCGCACACAGATGCTCAAGGACTACCTGGCCGGCGCCGCCCGCGCCAACTTCCACTACCCCTCCGCGCTCGAGTCCTTCAAGCGCCAGTTCGCGCACCTGGAGGCGGGAGGTGCGCGCGGTGCAGCGCGGTGCAGGGCGTGATGGGGGGGGGCCTAAGGGGGGGGGCGGTGCAGGGCGCAGGGCGCAAGGGTGGCAAGGGGATCGGGAGGGGAAGTGGGGGTTCGTTCCTCAGGGCCGGCCCGAGTGTCCCGAGGTACATGCCAGTCACCCGATAGCGCCCCGCATCGTGTCTTGCTGCAAGCCCATCCTCACCACCACCACCACCACCACCCCAGGTGCGCCTCTGGCCCGCGGCACCACGGGCAGCACTGGCGCGCGCATCTACCCCTCCTCCTCGCTGCCCAAGGAGTGGGTGGCGGAGTTCCAGGCCGAGGCCGCCAAGTACACCCACCAGCCGCCCGCAGCGCACTTCGCGGCCAACAGCCACGGGGGAGTCATGAACGGAGGCGCGGCAGCAGGGCCAGGAGCAGGTGCGGACGCCGCGGCGGCAGCGGCCGCTGCTTACGCTGCGGCGGGCCATAGCCACGGCCACCACGGGCCGCACCCGGACGCGGTGTATGAGGCGGGTGAGGGCGAGGAGGAGCTGGAGGCGGCCGCGGCGGAGGCGGCCGCGCTGGCGGGGTATCCGCCTGGCGGGGGCGGAGGCGGAGGCCTCCAACGCAGCGGCAACGGCAACGCGCACGCCGCCGCGCACGCGCTGGTCAGCCCCGCAGCGGCGGCGGCAGCGCAGCAGCAGCTGCTGCTGCAGCAACAACAGCAGCAGCGCGCGGCGGCGGCGGCCCAGCAGGCGTACCTGCAGCAGCAGCAACAGCAGCGCTGCCTGCCGGCGGCGGGGGCGGGGCCCGTGCCGGCGGCCTACCAGAACGCCCCGGCTGGGCCGGCGGTGGCGCAGGTTGGGCCGGCGGGGCTGCGGTCTGAGAGCATGCGCTGAGCGCTCCTGGGGCAGCGGCGGCGAGCGGGCTGGCCAGTGGTCGGTGCCAGCTTACACCAGGCGCTTACTGGTGGCTGATGGTGTATGGAATGGGTCCGGTCCTGAGGGGCCCTGGGCCGGGGGCTGGGTGTTAGTAGGTGCTGGCGGGGCGGGCAGCGCGCCTTGTGCAGCCGCCGGGCCTCCCGCCATGCCCACCCCCGAATGTATCATGTGACAAGACGACACTGTTGTCGTAGACGCGCGGCGCCGCGGCCGCCGAGCCCTGACGTCAAAGCGGCCGTCATGGCTGCAGCAGCGCCCGCAGCGGCGATGGCGGTCAGTGCGGCGCCGGCAGGGGTGGGCGCGCTCGGGCCCGTGCCCGCCTCTGGGGCCTGGGGCTGCGGGTGCGGGTGGACTGGCGCTACGGCTCCTCCCGTTGCGGCTCTCCCTCCCCCGTGTGAAGGTGTGTATATGTGCAGCCGCAGTGCCGGTGTGTGTGTGTGAGGACAGCACCCGGGTCCAGGGCGCGGGGTACGGCGTGCGGGCCCAGCACGGGTAGGGGCGGGAGCTGGAGGCGTGTAAGCAAGCAGCAGTAGGGTATGGGTGTCGCGCGATGTAACAAAAAGTGCGGGGGCGCAGAAATGTGCTCCCGCCCCTTCCGGCGGAACGGTTGCGCGTGAGATACCTGGGCATATAGCCGTTCCGAGGTGTGGTGTGCTGTGGGGTGGGGTGCGGTGGGTGCTGGCCACCAGGCTGGCGCGTGTGCCTGAACCGGCATGCGCATGTGGTGGTCTTGTTTGTGGACCCTGTTGATGTTTGTGTCTGTGCCCGGTGTTGCTGTATCATCAAGCAGGCCGCGGGTGCGCGTGCCGTATTTGCAAAAGTGAGCAGTCAGGCAGCAGCTGCAGAGGGGGCAGCCGCGCGTGTAGTTGGCGCGTAGTAACGTTCGATGCATTGGTTTCATTGGAGAGTGAGAATTGGCTGCAGGGCGGAACACAAACCGTGCTTCATGGCGAGGCGTATGGAGTGCGGTCTCCAGGCTCGGGCTGGGGACTGTCGCGTGCCGGATGTATCCCGAGTGTGTATGTGCCGGTACGAATGCGGGGGCGATGCGGTGCATAGCGCTCACAGCCCCCCTGTCAAGTCAGCACAGACGGCGCGGAGAAGCGGCGCAGGTTATGCCACATCCGAGGCTGTGCACGGCGTATGCAATTCTTCGAACGAAATATGGATGTGGGTGTGTTTGTATGCGCGTGTGCACTAGAATATGGGAAGCATGAGGTACGTGGAGGCAATAGCGTTGGGCTTAGGTTTTGCGGGCGCTTGCAGGGGAGTATGCGTGCCTGCCGCAGTCAGCCAGTGAGCAGTGGATATGATGGGTGGGCTGAGGACAAGGCTGTGACAGGGTGAGCAGTTATGTATGTGTACGTGCACTCGAGTGTGCTAACTGTGCTTGTGTGTCTGTGTGGGATTGATAAAGCTGACGAGGTAATGCGGGGAGACAAGCCGCCAGGCGCAGCCGAGACCGAGACGTGTGCGTCTTTGCTAAAAGGTAACACGAACTCAATGCCTCTCTCGACTGCGCGGCCGGCCGCCCGTTCTGGGCTCCAGATGGGGTTCGCTAATGAGCAATGAGCAGCCTTGAGTGCCGGCATACGTTCGCGGCATCAGCGGTTTGCAGTTTCCCTTGCAGTGGCCCCCCTGCTTGAGCCCAGCTGGCAGCTGCACACGGTCAGGAGTGCGGGATGTGCGGGACTCAGAAGTGCCAGCAGCCTGAGGGCCAGCCGCTGAGCCTCACGCATACATGGCACGGAGTGCGCGCACATGCAGCTGCGCTCATACGGTGATGCGGCATGCCACGTGTCATGCAGGGCCTGAGGGCCCCATGTCCCAGCTGGCCGGTTTGGGGTGGGGCACGGCGGTGACTGGCCGCCCCACCCCACCCTTGACCCCACGCCGTGGTCGTGCTGACTGCCGGACTGCCGAAGTACCGGTGGCGCACTGGCGCTTGTCAGAGTGGGGCTGAGGGGCTGCGTGGGCTGCTGCGTCCCACCCGGCACATGAGCACATGAGCTCATGGCCGACGACTTGGCCCTGGGGACTGGGGCATGATGGCCGCCAGGCACTGAGGCACACACAACTGCATCGCATACCCAGTCCTGCGTGCTCCTTTTACCTTGTGCTTGCTCGCTCACACATTCGCACACGCTGCGTTCACCACTTCACCAGGCGCCACACCTCCTCCTGGGACCACAGACGGCCACAGCCACGACACACAGGTGATGGCCGAAGCACTGCGCCAGAAGCACTCCACGTGACTACAGGCAGGTGCACTGGAGCCCGTTTCAGAATCTTCACCACACCAACCACACGTGTGCTTACAAGCGCACGTAGCTGACCCTCCGTGCCCACTCCTGACGGTGCACCATACACATACACACATCGACGTGCTTGAAAACACGCAACACAAGCGAACATGACGTTGTAGAGCCGCACACCTACTCTTCAACCGGCCCTTCGTGCAATCATTACGGGGCACGCACCAGCACGCTCCCCACCCGGCCAGGCCCACACGCGCGACTGCCCGACTGCGGCAGGCGCATGCAGCCAGGGCCGCCGCCCGCGTCGGCGCCCTGCACGCCCAGAGCGGCCGCCGCTACCGGCGCGCAGCTCGGAGCTTGAGTGCGCAGTACTTGACTTGCTCCTGCGGTAGGATGACACACAGCGAGGCAGTGAGACAGGCGACCATGGAGGAGTGGAAGTAGGCGTGGCGATTGGGGAACCGGAAGGGAAAGGGCTGTGGGGGAGGGAAGGGCGGAGGATGACCGGGCACGCATGCGCTGCACCCCACCCTGCCCACAGCTCTTCAAGGCCTGGGCCCCCGGGCCTCCTGCTCTGTCCCGCCCCATTCCCCAGCCCCCGCTCCCCACCTGGAAGAAGTGGCGCAGGAAGACGCTGAGCTCCTCGCGGCTGATGTCCCGGTCGTTGTTCAGGTCCTGTGCATGTGCCCGGTGTCCGGGGTGACAGAGGGAGAGATGGGGGCTCCAGCGCCGCGTCGTGTCACATCAGCGTCACAGGGTCATCGCGGCAGGCGCGGCAGTGCTGAGGGTGGCTGCAGCGCCCGTGCATACCCCTACGCCTAAACCTCGCCCCGCACTTACTCCCCATTGCCACCCACCCGGCCAACTGGCCACCGTCCGCTGCGCCCGCACCCACACCCGAATGCTCATGTACTGTGCCCGGCCACCGCCTTGCCCCCTCCCCCCCCCTGCCCCCCTGCCCCCCCCCACCGCCTCACGCACCAGCTGCTTGAACACGCCCGCCACCTGCGCCGGCGCCGGGCCGTCCACACCCATCTTGGCGCACGCCCGACCGATGTACCTGTGTGTGCGCGCGCGCGTGTGTGTGGGCGTGGGCGTGGGTGCGAGGTGGAAGGGTGTGGGTGCGCCAAGTGCCAGGTGGAGTGCGGGGTAGCATTGCCAATGCGTCTGGCATGGTGTGTGATGCTAGCAATCATGTGTTCACTGCACACCCCCCTCTCTCTCTCACACACACTCACTCACATACACACACACACACGTTGTTTAGCGCGCCCAGGGTGCGGAGCATGGACGCATACAGGTGCATCGCGGGGTCAGGCCGAATGGTCGCCCGTGGGGTTACAGGCTTATCGCGGGTAAGTATGACTACCTGGGTGACGGCAACCACGCGACGCTCGGTAAATTGGTAGGTATCGGTAAGTAACTCCGGCGTCGTCTGGCGGGCTTTCGTTTCGTTTTTACACACACACACACACACACACACACACACTGACACACACTGACACACACTGACGCACACACACACACACACACACACACACACATACATACACACACACACACACACACACACGGTGGCCCGTGGGGTTACAGGCTTATCGCGGGTAAGTATGACTACCTGGGTGACGGCAACCACGCGACGCTCGGTAAATTGGTAGGTATCCGTAAGTAACTCCGGCGTCGTCTGGGCGGGCTTTCGTTTCGTTTTTTAACACACACACACACACACACACACTCACACTCACACACACACACACACACACACACACACACACACACACACACACACACACACACACACACACACACTCACACACACACACACACACACACCACGTCGCCGGCCGGCGGCTCCCAGCAGCAGGTATGCGAGATGACTTCAGGTAACATCCGTAAACCGTCGCTTTGCTGCATCGCATACACTGTCATTGCGCAATGTTTTCCTTGTGCTCTTGAACACACACCACGTCCTCTCCCCCTCACCGCCACACACAGACACACCGGCGTACGCACCTCTCCAGCTCGCTGGGGTCCAGCCGCCCGTCGCCGTTGGTGTCGATTGCCTGTGCGCGAAGGGGTACTTCAACCTAATACCAGCCCAACCAAGACCCGGACAGGCCAATGTCGCACGCTTCAGGCGCCGCGTCTGTGGGCCAGGTGCTCCAAGGGCCACGGCGCGAGTGCTAGTGCTACTAGTGCCAGTGCCATTGCAAGCACTGCTCTGTCAAGGGCCGGCTGCGCGCGCTTGCATGCCACGGCAGCACACGACTACCCGGCGTTTCCATAGTTCCTACAACTCGACCCCGCCCCCCGCCTGCACGCACCTCGTATATGGCGTTTAGCGCCGACTCGAAGGCCGAGTCATCGCTGAGCAGGATGGTCAGCGAGTCCTGCGTCGTCCTCAGGTCCTCCTCGTCACTCATTCGCTGCCCGGGCCTGGCCCTCAGTACAGTAGGCCAGACACCAGCTGCAGCGATCACGGGCTGTGGGCGGCCGCGTGCTGTGAGCTGCACCGCGGCCCCCGCCGGCGTGGGGACACGTAAGGCGCCAAGACAGGCCGAAGGGCAAGGGCAAGCACGCAGTGTTCCTTCGAAACCCTCCGGGAGGGCAGGGCTCGCAGTAACGAATACCGGTCTGGTATCAAGTATGTGTACACGGCTCTGGGACGTCCCCTGGGCACGCGTGTGCAGGCGAAATGTGAATGCTCTTCAAGTTCAAGACAGGCTCCTAAAGAATGTATGCAGGGAGAGAATTGCGAGGTCAAATGCTTATATGTTTCCAATGTATGTCCAAGCAAGGGCTTCCGTGAGCGTGAAAGCCCCTCAGGGAACTCATGAAAATGTACAATTGCAGAAGCTGGTCGCCTTCCAGCGCTCTGTTCTGCCATAATAACATGCTAGGACGTAACAAAACCTTCGTTGAAAACTTGGTGGACGCTTGAAAGCTTGACGCAAACAACTCGCGCACGGCCCCCGCGCCAGCTCTTGTGGATACCCAAAGCTCTGTGCGCATTTGCGACAGCTCGAAGCCATTATGCACGGGCGAAGATAGACTACCAGGCCTTGGAGCCCGGGAGGAGCTGGGGAAACCCGGGGAATGGAGCGGGAAGAGGCTGAGACCGATGAGGCCATCCAGCAGCTGGTGAGTGGCCTTGAACCTATAAGACGCTCCGTGTGGTCTCTTGGCGGTGGACACGGCACTGCTGGAGTTGCGTCAGTTGCTTGCAAGCCGTTTGCCGCTGCTGCGTAGCGCGTCTGCGTGCTATGTGTGACGTATATGAGGCTAGATTCTTTATGTCGTCTATTCTCCTCAGATTGCGCGGGTGAAGCGTTTGGCGCCCGTGCTGCGATGGCCAAGCGTCGCGTACCAAGGCCGGTTCCAATACCATGGCTCGTTGTACATGACTGTTACATCCAGTCAAGCTACGGACAGCAGCCAGGCGGGCCCATCCCCGCGGTCTCCAGCGACAGGTGAGGCATACCCCGTCGGCATACCCCGTCGGCATACGCCTGGCGTATGCGCCAGACAATACCCCCGCGTGCCACGACCTGCTCATGCCGTGGTCGGATGCTGGCAGCGGCATGCATGTGTGGTGGTACTGGGAGCTGCGCGCTGTCCGGTAGTGCGGTGTGGTGACAACGCAGCGTGTGCACGCCGCGCCCCCGCCGACGCGCGCGCCGCTTCCTTGATTTCCCCTACGCCGCAGACGCGTCCGCACAAGGCTCCGGCGCAGGGGCTCAGCAGCAGCTGCAGCGGCGGCAGGCGCGGGGACTGGCCATTCCGCGGCCGGCGGTGAAGCGACAGCCCGCCGACTCGGCGGCAGGGCAGGACCCGCCGGGCCAGCCACTGCACCCGCAGTCGCAGCCGGACCAGGCTGGGGTAAAGGACGAGGCGTCGCCCGGTAGCTGCTCACCGCCCGGCCCCGCGCCGGACGGCCCGCAGGCCAGGGCGCCAGGGGAAACGGAGGGGCTCGGCGAGGGGCAAGGAGACGGCGAACGCGGAGGTAAAGGGGAGGATGGGCAAGGACACACACGCCCGGGTCCGGCCCAGCAGGACCAGGCTGCTGCTGGTACTGCGGCGGGGGCGCCTGCGGGGGTGGCGGCTGGGGGTCATGAGGCCACGGCGGCGGCAGCATCCTCACATGAGGTCGCGGCGCCGGCAGCCGACGCGCATGCAGCCGCGGAGCCCTCGGCTCAGGAGGGGACTTCAGGCGAGGCTGCAGCCGTACAAGAAGCGGTGGCGGCAACGGCCGACGAGGTAGCAGCAAGCGGCGGCGAGGCGGAGGCAGTGGGCTGGCCAGACGCCATGGAGGAGGACCCGGAGGACGGCGCAGTGGCGGTAGTGGCGGGTAGCGACGAGCCGGTGCGTGCAGGGGCGGCACATGGCGAGCCGGCCAGCGGCCCTGCGGCGGACGCCTCGCCTCCGCCCGAGCCGGACACCGCGCACGGGGCGGCAGCGGTCTGCCACGATGGTGCCGGCGCTGCTGCGAACGCCGCCGCCGGTGCAGCTGCCGGTGCTGAGGCGGGTCTAGGGGAGGCCGGCACGACACAGGCCAGTGGCGGCGGTGCAGCGGGGCATGAGCAGCACGCATCTGAGGCGGGCCTGGGAGGCGACCACGCGTTGGGGCTGCAGGAGGGCGGGGAGGAGCAGGAGCAGCAGGGGAAGGCGGGCGAGACGGGGACGGCACCGGTGCATGTGGACCCTCGCGCAGGAGAGGCGGCTCAGGTGGATGCAGCAGCCGCTGGACCGCTACCAGACGCAGCAATGCACGTGGACGGCGGCGGCGACGGCGCCAGTGCTGCCGCCGGGCCACCGGAGCCTGGGGCGGCAGGTTTGGCAGAGGCCTCGGAAGGCGGTGCCGAGGCGGATGCGGCGGCGCCACAAGCGGCAGGAGCCCCAGCGGGTGAGGGCGAGGACTCGGCGCCTGCTGCTGGTGCAGATGCGGATGTCGCGGATGCGGATGCTGGGGCGGCAGGAGGCGGGCAGGGTGAAGCGCCGCCTCTTGACAACGGCCCCACAGCAATGGCAGTGGACGCGCAGGCGGCCCAAGCGGCCCAGCAACCGTCGCCGCCGCAGCGACAGCCTGAGGATGCAGGGCGGCAGGAGGGCAAAGTGGCGGAAGCGGAGCAGCAGCCGACAGCAGAGGCCAGCGGGCGGGCAGCGCCGGAGGGGGTGCCGGAGGTGAAGACGCAAGCAGGGCGAAGTGCGGAGCAAGAGGACACGGCCACGCTAGCGGCGGCGGAAGGGGCTGTCTCAGCTGACGTAGCAGCGGTAACATTAGCGGAGTGCGGCCAACATGACCCAGGGGGCCTGGCTGCCACTGAGGCGGCGGCGCCGGAGTCTCATGCCGCACCCGCACACGTACCCGCACCAGCACCAGCACCCGGTAGTGACGCGGTCGGCGCCAAGCCGCTCGAGCCCACGCCGGACAGCCCGAGCAGGCAGCCACAGCCCGAGGCAGCAGCGGCCGCCGCAGCAGCGGCCGGGCCACCAGCCGCCTCCCCGCTAGCGCCGCCGTTCACCGCGGCGTCGGCGCAGGCCGTGGCCGTGGCCGTGGCTGCGGCGGCTACTGGCACGGCCGTTGCTGAGGCGGGGCCGGCCGCGGAGGCAGGGGCAGGAGGGCGCGACGCGCTGGGGGAGGGCGGCAAGGACGCCGACGCGGGGGCACACGCGGGTGCCGACGCCGGTGCGGTGGCGGGTATGGGTGGCGGTGCTGGTGGTGGCGCGGGCGCGGACGCCGCGGCCATGCCGCCGCCCTCCACTGCGCCGCCGTCCGCCCGCCACCTGCTGGGGCGGCGCGCCTCCCTCATCTCCATACAGGTGCGCGCACCCTCACGGGGCTGTGTGGAGTGTGTGGAGAGGCTGTGGAAGAGGCGGCGTGGAGGGCGCCGGCGGTCCGGCAGCGGGCCCAGGAGGAGAGGGAGGGTGGGTGGCACTACCTTCCGTCTGAACCGCCTATAAGTACACGTATGTCTAAGCTCTGGCCCCCCTGCGCAGACGCTGGAGTCGGGCGAGCTGCCCTCTCTGGACACGCCCGTGGGCTCCACGCCCTGCTCGCAGCTGCAGCCCAACCCGCTGTCGGCCGGCGGTCCCGCCGGCGCCTCCTCCCTGCGGCCGCGCGGGCTGCAGCACACCCTGATGGCGCTGAACCCCACCACCACCACCACCACCACCACCACCACCAATTTCGGTGGACCCGGGCACGGGCACGGGCATACGGAAGGGGCGGGCGGCGGCGTGTCAGGGGCGGGCGGTGCAGCGGGCGAGGGTGCCAGGGGTGCAGCGGAGCGGGAGGAGGGCGAGGCGGCGGGGGGCACGGGTGTGGGCGGGCTGTCGCGCGGTGCGTCCATGCACCCGGCTGAGTCGGGTGAGCTGCAGGTGACGGCCAGCGAGGTGGCGGCGCAGATGCTGCTGCTGGAGCAGGAGGAGGGGCAGGGCAAGGGGCGGGGCCGGCAGCGGTCTGGTGAGGCGGGCGGCGGCGGCAGCAGCAACGAGGCGGACGGCTGGGCGGCGGCGGCCGAGACGGCGCTAGCTGGCGGCGGCAGCGAGGGCCGTCGTGGGAGCGGCGACGGCGGCGGCGAGGCGGGTGGCGGTGTGGATCTGGCGGGGCAGGCGTCGCTGCAGTCGCGCAGCAGCCAGGAGGGCGGCCGGCGGCAGCGCTGGGGGCAGCCGCAGAAGCCCAGCGGCGCAGTGGGCTTGCCGGAAGCAGGGTCGGCAGGGGGCTCTGGGATGGCGGTAGGCGGGGTGGTGGACCTGTCCTTCGCACGCGGCTGCCTCACACGCCTGTCCACACACGGCTCCGGCGCACTCAGCGAGCTGGTGGGGGTGGCGGGAGGGGCTGCTGCAGCCGGAGCCGCAGGCGGAGGCGGGCGGGGCCGGGCGGCGACTGCGTCCACGCCCTTGAGCGGGGGCGGCGGCGGAAATGGCCGGGGCGGCGGCGGCGGGCACACCAACTCCGCGGCCGGTGAGCAGCGGCGAACTCCGGACGGATCCCGTCGGGGCGGTGGTGGTGGAGGTGGCGGCCGGGGCGGCTCCCGCTCTCGGTCCCGCTCCCGAACGCCCGCCATCCGCAGCGAGCGCTCTCGCTCCCGCTCCCGCTCCCGTGACCGGCGGCGCTACAGCCGCTCGCCGCGCCGGCGCGCCGGCAGCCGCAGCCAGAGCCGCAGCCGCAGCTTCTCGCGCCCGCGTCGCGAATATGACCGGGACCGGGACCGGGATCGGGACTACCGTGATCGAGACCGGGACCGGGCTGGCGGCAGCTACCGCGAGTACAGCCACGAGCGGGAGCGGGACTACCGCGACAGGGACCGGGAGCGGGACCGCTACGACCGGCGAGACTACGACCGTGACCGTGACCGCGACCGCGACCGCGACTACAGGGACAGGGACCGCGATTACCGAGACAGGGATCGGGACCGGGACTATGACCGGGATCGGGACCGCGGCCGGGACCGCGACCGCGGCCGGGACGCCTACAGCCGTGACAGCCGGGAGCGGAGCCGGGAGCGCGACCGCGAGCGCCAAGACAGCCGCTACGACAGCCGCCGCAGCAATGCAGGCGTCGGCGCCGGTGCCGGGGCAGGCGGCGGCGCCGCCAAGTCTGGCGCCGCCACCGCCACCGCCACCACGTCTCACGACACCGGCTCCCTGCCGCCATCTCGAGACCGGGAGCGGGGCGCGTCAGGCGGCCCGGCAGCCACTCAGTCCCAGGCTGGAGCGGCGGGGGCAGCGGCGCAGTCACACCAGAACGGCACAGCGGCGGCGGTGACGAGCACAGCCGCGCCGGTTCCACCCAAGTTCCTGGCCGCACGCTGGCCCGCCACAGCCGCCGAGTCAGCGGCTGGCACGACTGCCGCAGCTGCTGCAGCTACTGCTGCTACAGCTGCGGCTGTGGTGGGCAGCACAGTGGGCGGCAGTGACTCGGACATGGACCTGGATGACTCGGACACAGAGCAGCAGCAGCAGCAGCAGCGCAAGCGCAAGGCGGAGGCGCCGCCCGCCGCCGCGCCGCCGCCAACTCGCCCCATCCCCATGGTCCGAGCCCACCCGCCGCCAGGCCACCCCGGCGCACAGCGTGTGGGCGGCATGGCGGTGGGCCCGGCTGCGGCACAGCGGTCCGGTTCCCAGCCGCCCACCCGCCCCGGTCAGCCCGCCGGCCGCCTGCCAGGTGGCGGCGGCGGCGGCAGCCAGGGCCACAGCCCCGCACCCGCCGGCCGCCTCAGCCCGGATGCGCGCTCGCCGCGCCAGCCGCAGCCGCCGTCATCATCACAGCCATCGGGCCGATCCACCTCCCCCGGACAGCCGCCGGGTAGGGCGCGCGTCAACGCCGCAGCGGCGCGGCCGGGCGCAGCTCCGCCACAGCAGCAGCCGAGGTCCGGTGCGGGCGGGCGGGTGTCTGGCTCGGGCGCCGGCGCCGGGCTGCCTGCGGTGCACGCCGACAAGGCGGAGCGGGCCCTGGCCAAGCTGCAGCAGGACCGCGCCACGCGGCCGCCGGGGGCGGCAGGGCAGGGGCAGGGCGCGGCGGGTGCGGGGCCGCGCGGCAGCCAGTACACGCCGCCCCCGGGCCGGGCGGCGGGGCGGGAGCGCGTGGAGCGTGAGCGCACGCGTGAGGCCTCTGCCGGCCCTGCCGCCGCCGCAGCTGCCGCAGCAGCCGGCGCCTCGGTCAAGTACGACGTGGCTGCTGCGGACGACCCGCCTGGGGACGTGCGGGCGGGCGGCGACGCGCCCCTGAGTGCGGGCATGGATCCGGACCTGGGCGGCTTCCTGGCGCTGTCCATGATGCAGGTGTGTAAGGGGGTCGGGTTGCGTTGGGTGGGGGTGGGGTAGTTGTGTAAAATGAGAAGCGGGTGGAGAGGAAGGGGAGGGTAGCGCTGGGCTCGGGCCTGTACTAGGCTGCCCTTCTGCTTGCTACCTACTCTGGCACATTCCCCTTCCACCCCCGCACCCGTGCCCTGCACCTCTCTGACGCCGTTGCCGCCCCCTTCGTCCGCCGCCTCCAGTTCTCTCTGAGCTATGTGGTGGACAACCCTCGCCTGCTGTGCAACAAGGCCACCATACGCCAGCTGGTGGACGAGGGCCGCCGGCTGAGGCGGGACGCAGACCACCGCCGCGACGGCAAGGAGTGGAGCAGCCTGCACCTCATGCTGTACATCAACGTGAGAGCCAGCAGGGCCGTTCGCGGGACTACGTACGCGCGCGCATGTGTGTTTGGGTGTGTGTGCTGTGTGTGTCCTGTTCATTGCTACTTCCGCCTCTGCTGCCTGGCAAACGACGACTCGCGCTCCTGGGATGCACCCGACGTGTGCGGCACTGCCATGTGCTTGCCTTCCAGCACTGCCCGCGGCCGCCACTGTCTTCAACCCGCCCGCCCACCTGCCCCTGCATTTCCCCCCCGCCCCCCAGTCGGCTCTCAAGCTGATGGAGGGTGTGTTCGGGCACGAGCAGCAGCAGCAGCTGTCCGGGCCCGAGCGCGAGGCCGGCACGCGCGCCGCCCTGCAGCTGCTGGCGGAGGCCTCGGCGCTGCTGCACACCGCGGCGGGCGAGGCGCACAAGCTGGCAGCCACGCACCACCACCTTCAGCAAGCAGCAGGTGCCGGCACGGGTGCAGCGGTGGGTGCTGTGGACGCAGCCGTGCAGGCAGCGGGTGCTGGCAGTGGCGCAGAGCTGGCTACGCCGCCTCGGCCTGCAGGGCACAAGGCCGGTGCGGCCGGGGCCGGGGCCGCAGCGGGCCCGCCTGCCCCCAGCCCCGCCCACTCCAACCTGTCCGGCCTCACGTCCGGCCAGCACGCCACCACGCCTGTGCCCACGCCCGGGCCCTCCTCCCGCACGCCGCAGCCGGCCGGGGCGCCCGGCGGTCGCAGCCGGGCCGGCGGCGGCGGCAGCTCGTCACTGCCGCCTCTGTCTGCTGCGGTGGCTGCGGCCCAGGCGGGTGGGCCGGCGCCTGACCGGGAGCTGCTGACGCTGGAGGCCTTTCGGCTGCTGGCGCTCAAGCTGTTCGCCATCTGCCGCACCAAGTGGGTGGCCGGGTGTGCCCGCCAGTGCGTGCTGCCAAGCGTGTTGAAGGACAGCCATGCCTTATGTGCGCCAGGAGTTCGGTTGCAGCTCACGTCACGCATGCGGTTAGCCGCTTGCTCACGCGCCATATCTGGCGCTGCACTGATGGGACTTGACGGTGTTGTGTCACGTGTGCGCAGGTGGCTGATGCTGAACCAGGAGTCGCTGGCGCAGACCATCAAGATGCACGAGCCAACGCCAGGCGGAGGCGGCGGGCATGGGGGTGGCGGAGGCGGGCATGGCGGCGCCAATGGGGCCGGCGGCGGCGGTGACGGTGCGGGCCGGCGCATGTCGCCCTCGGGCGCCGCCGCCGCTGACAGCGCCTCTTCCACTCTGGAGGCGGCGGCGGCGCTGTCTGCATCCACCTTCACAGCCAGCGTGCAACAGATGGCGGAGAGCGTGCAGGTGGGCGGTGGCTCCTTACGTGTCAGGGCAGCACAAGGGTCGACCCGCGTGTGCTCCAGATGCCGCTCCCGCCACCTGAGCCCCCGCTGACTCTCCCTCGCCCCTCACCCCGGTGTGCCTCTCTCCCTCCCCCTCGCCCTCGCCATCGCCTCCAGGCCATGTCCGCCGCCGCTGACAGCTGGAAGCGTGTGGCCGCCGAGGGCCGCACCTTCAACGCCGCCGTGTCCTTCCCGGGCGTGGACCCGGCGGCGGTAGTGGCGGCGGCGCGGGTGGCGGCGCTGGGCTACGAGGGCGGCGTGTGGAACCTGATGGGCGCCGTCAAGGTGGCGAGGCAGGCGCTGGACACCATCACCGGCCTCATGTAGGACCGCGACACCCACGTGTGGCGGCGATGTGCGGTGGCACCTCGCGCGGTGCGGTGCGGTCCGCGGCCATGTGGTGCAGGCGCGTGGTTGTGCAGCGCGACGAGCGCTCATCCGCGGCATGCGGGGCTCTGCGTGTCGCTGGGATGCATGGGTGCGCCAGGAGCCAACAGCCGGCAGCTGCCGGCGCCGCGGAGCCGCTGCGTTGGCGCTGGGGCGGTCAGGCTGCCTCATTGCAGCAGCCCCGGCAGGCAGGACTGCAAGTTCGTATGTGCACCAAGTCACCGCAGTGTGGATGGGCGGAGTTTTCCTGATGGCCAAGGCTTTGTTGCCGGCTGCATATTGTAGTAGGAATAGACACGTACAACACGCGTGTGTGTGCGCGTGAGTGATTACGGACCGCACTGACGTTCCATGGCACCCGCCTCTGATGGGTGGCTACCGTGGGTGCCGGGTGCGGGGGCACGGCGGGAGGCCTCCAGCTGTGCCCCACGGCGTGTGTGGAGGTGCTGCATGGGCGCACGAGCTGGGTTCTGACTAGTAGGGAGGAGGGCATGCGGAACCCATGACGGTCTGGTGCTGATTGGAGGCAGGATGCACGACACAGCCACACATGCACACTGCTGTGACGTGGCCTTGCAGCTTGGCCGGGTACACGGTGCGCGGTGCTGCAGCAGAGGCATCGGCATGTGTATGGGGCTCGCGAGGGGGGGGGGGCAGGGCGTGCTATCGTGCGACACAGGGCACACAGTGATTGCGCTAGGCGCTTGAACCGTAGGCAGGAGTTGTAGGGTGCATGGCGGGTCCTGTTTTAAGTAGGAGCCTCCGGCGTAGACTGCACGGACAAAATCTTACTGATGAGCGATGGTGCATGGGTCCTGATTTCTTAGCGGTACGACTTTTGTCCGGTGCGTGCGGGACGCAAACGGCTGGCAGATGGTACATGGGTCGGCACTGCATACGCACGCTGCATACGGCAGCCAAAGCATTGTCAATACCGCCGTATGCCGTAACGAGCTGGCATCTGGCTGGCCTGAATGCTTTCTCACGTCAATGTGACAAGCTCTAAACTTGGATCCCCTTGTGTCGCTTGACCTGTCACGTGTCGGACGCAGCGCTGTCGACACAGGCACACGGCAAGCGAGAACCCATTGACTGTTCGTCAGGGCGTGCCCGGGCTACGCAATGCGGGGCGTCCTAATGCGTGCTGAGCATTGAGCAAGGCAGCTGTCACTGCTTCGTGGGCCGCCCCGCTACCGCTTTGAACCCCTGCTGAGCTACCGTACCGCATACTCCTGATGGGGCATGTTGCCTCACCGTGTCCAGGCTGCTGCGCTGCGGGTGCCCCATGGTCGCTGTATGTATGTGCGGCGCTCGCTGTCGGCTCAACACGCACTGGAACGGTGCGGTCGAGGTGCTGGGCCACTGGCTGCGACAGCGGGGTCCCGGGGCTGGCTGCGGCGCCATCATCCCTGCCACAGCTCCTGCCGAGCCCACCCCATCCCACCCGGCACACCGGAGGCCAAGCCAACAGCACCAGGAGCATTACAGTCCTCGTCCCATCCCCATGCCCCGAGGGTGCGCTCCCAACGCATCCACACAGCAGCCATCCAACGGCTGGGCGCCCCAACAACAAACACCGCTCATTCCTCGCGGCCTCAACCAGCAGCGTGTAGCGTTGCCCCGCATCATCCAGCGGCAGCGGCAGCACCACGTCCAGGCAGTAGCGGCGCGGAGACCGTTGCTCAGACCCCGAGCCAACACACCGCATCTGTCACAACCCTCCACAGCAGCTCGGGCCCTATACAGCAGCTCAGCGGCGGCCTCACCTGGCACTGTTCCGAGCAGCGACTCACCCCTTCCGCCTCCCGCACACGCGCACACACCTCAGCAACCCTTAGGCGGGTGTTCTAGGATTGAACCGCTAAATGATGCGTCCAGAACACCCGCCCCGTGTCAAACACCCCTGGTGCCGCCCTGCGCGCCTATAATACCTAACCCGCGAACCCAGCCCACCCCCTACGCTGTAGCGCGCTCGTGTCCAGCTCCTACGGACGTCAAAGCCTAACAGCATTGCGTGCGGCAGCTGGCCAGGCAGCAGCGGCACGCCCGCACACATGTACCCGCGGGCTCGCCGCAGCATGCATGATCCCCAACTCAAGCAACTCTTTGCAAGATACTGTTGATACTACCGCCCAGTTGTCTGAATGAGCGTAATGTTGTCTCCCTTGAGCAGGATCCTGCCCAGAGTCTTGCGGGTCTTGCGCTTCATGGACACCTCCTCGGCCTCGTCAAGCACCAGGTTCATGTACTCATCGAAGCCAATGATGCGGCCTTCCACTCGCAAGTCCGCCTGGTCGAAAAGCCAAATCTGCACCTTTTGTTTGCTTTGTAAGAAGCGGAACATAAGGTTGATAGGTTGGGTCATAATCTTCTGGACTTTAGTCGCCATGTTGACGAGTTTGTGCTAGGACAAGGCCGGCGGCCAAAAGCTGGGTGCAGTGAGGGTGTTGAAGGCAGTAGCCGTGGGGAAGAGGCTTAGGCAGTGCTATCCAAGTGTGCAGAATATTTGCGTGCAGGTTTTCCTGACGCTGGGTTAGACCGACTTGCGACTTGCGATCCAACGCGCATGAGGCTCGCGGTCTGGACTGCTGTCTGGGCTCTACTGCGCACTGCCGTGCATGTGCAGGTTTTGTCTTGAATTATTAGGGTCAGCGAGCTCTTGTGAGGGCTCTGAACTCTTCCGTTGACTCGCGCTCTTCAGCTCTCAAGGAAAAGGGGCCGACTCTGCATAGACAAATGACGTAGCAACTTATGAATAAGACAACTTGACCTTACCAGGTTGGTCTTCAACAACGAAATCGCGCAAGCGACAGCAGCTGCGCCCAAATAAACAGACAGAGACTTCGGTGCACACGCTGCGCCCAACCATGGACCTCGAGGACTTTGATGACGACTCATCGCTGACGCCAGCGCAGCTCATCGCCAAGCAAAAGTGAGTCGGCTGCAGCCGGGTCTGGGCCAGCATGTCAAGCGCCACAAAATGTCCATGGTCGTTGTGCCTGCAGGCAAGCCTTCGGCGGCGATTCCGACCTCAACTCTGCGTGGCGTGGGGGTGCACAGCCAACGCGGCCAGCACGAAGGGATGACGACTTCCGTATCCCTGCAGCAGGTAGCTATCGACATGGCTACCGACCTGCGCAGCAGAGACCTGCACGGCTGCAACGCCGGCCCTTCGACGCACTGCGGATAATCCCCCTAACTTGCAGACTGATGGGATCCTTGCACTGCGCTTGCGTGAAATGTCCTTGGTGCAGGCAACACAGCGGGGCGGGCCAACTTTGGCCCGGGCGGGGCTCTGGGCAACCCCGGAAAGCTGGCGGGCGAGCTGCAGCAGCTGGACCTGGGTGGCGGCCGGGTGGGTGGGCCCGGCGTCAAGCAGTTCGTGGCGATGTGCGGCAGTGGGGCCGAGCGCCGCTTTGTGGAGGGCATCTACGATAGTCAGGGATGAAGTTACGAGCCGTGGCTCTCATAGACGGGCTTGGCTTGTAGTGCATGCACAGCACCGCACTGTGTCGTACAAATGTCCGCTGACGTTGGTGCCGCCCGCCTTCCGTGCCGCACTGTGCACAGGGCGGCGTGGAGGACTTTGGGCTGGCGGCTGAGACGGCGCCGGTGACGCGGAGCGCGCTGCCGCCGCCAAGTGCCCGGGTGGGCAGCCTGCAGCCGCTGGGCGGCCCCGGCGCCCCGCGGCCTGGCGCCCTCGCCCCCTCGCCACTGCGGCCACTGCCTGCTCCGCTCCAACCGCCGGCACCGCCTGCCGACGCGGGCGCCTTCGGCCTCGCCGCCGAGACCGCCCAGGCAGCAGCCGCGGATGCGCTGCCACCGCCGCTGGGCCCGGGCCTAGGGCCGCAGCTCGCGCCGCTGCTACCGCCCGCGCCACCGGTTCCGGCTCCACTGACGCAACCGCAGGCGGCTGGTGGCTTCGGGCTTTCCGCTGAGGTGCAGGCGGAGTCAGCACGGGCGCCACCGCTTGGCTTTGGCGCAGCGCCAGCGCCTCTGGGTGCCGCACCGCCCGCACCGCAGCCGCTGCAGCCCTCCTACGGCCTGGCCAGTGACGTGCAGGCTGCGGCCGCGGGGGGCCTGCTGGGTGCAGCCGCTCAACAGCAGCAGCAGCTGCAGCAACAGCAACAAATGCAGCAGCTGCAGCAACAGCAGTACGAGCAACAGCAGCAGTACCAGCAACAGCAACAGCAACTGCAGCAGCAGCAATACCAGCAACAACAACAGCAACTGCAGTACCAGCAACAACAACAGGAACTGCAGCAGCAGCAGCAGCAGCAGTACCAGCACCAACAGCAGCAGCAGTACCAGCACCAACAGCAGCAGCAGTACCAGCAGCAACTGCAGCAACAACAGCAGCAGTACCAGCAGCAGGCCGGGCCGCAGCTGCAGCCGCCGCCGCCCGGGCAGTACGGGCTGGCGGCGGAGGTCACGGCGGCGGCGCCGCAGCTGCTGACGCAGCACATGGACCCGGCGACTGACCCCTACATGCAGGCTGCGATGCTACAGGCGCAACAGGGCACGCCGCAAGGCCAGCTGCACTCGCCGGTGGGTAGGGCGGGCTACCGCACTGCTTTTGAGGAAGACCTCTTCCCTTGTATCTTTGAATGCAGTTCCGGCTGCGCCCACCCTGGTTTGCGCGCTCACTCGCGCCATCCCCAATGCCTCCCCTTTAGCTCACGGTACCATGCCACTCTGCCACCACCACCACCACCGTGCAGGCCTGGAACCAGCCGTTTGCTGACACGTTCAGCCTGGAGCAGCTGCCGCCCGACCAGCGCTGGCTGCACCTGCAAGCGCGGCAGGCCGAGCGCATCATCACGCAGCTGTACGCGCAGGGCACACAGCCCAAGGTGGTGGACATCAGTGAGTGCCGGGCGTGTCAAGTGCGGTAGCCACTGTCGAAATAGGAGGTCCATGTCAAAGCTTGCTGCTTGTTGCTTTGCATGTGTTAGGTAAGCACAAGGGGCGTGTGTTGGTGTGTATCAAGGCCTGTCATCCACTGTTGCTCTACCTTCCAAGTGCTGTCATCCAATCTGTAACGGCTGCAATCTGCCTTCACTTTCCCTCGTTCCCTCCTCCCCGTCCCGTTGTCGCGCTCAGAGGACGTGCGCGAGAAGCTGCTGGACAGCACCTGCCCGCCGCGCCTGGCCTACGTGGCGGCGGTGGAGCAGGCTGTGCAGCCGGACGGCCGCCTCCCGCCCAACTGCCGGCCCTCGCTGCTGCAGACCAAACTCAAGAACGGCCAGAACAGGTGTGCAGCCGGCAGTGAGGAAACGGAACAAGGGAGAGCAGGGACGAAGTGGAGAGGGCACGCGAGCTATTGAGAATGCAATGTCATGGGACATGAGACACAACCGCTTCACCACACATCCCTGCCCCCTGTGCCAGGCTGCGCAAGCTGCTGGAGCCCACCATCGAGCCGGGCTCCCAGGGCTTTGTGGACCTGGCCTACAACGCACAGGGCGCCCTGCAGCCCGAGGCCAGCCGCGTGTGGTCCTTCGGCCTGTCGCTGGTGCAGGCAGACGGCGTGGGCAAGTCAGGTACGGCCCAGCGAGATGGCGGGGGGGGGGCTTGCTGCCTTGGCGCCTGCCCAGAACTGTTGGAACCCGCACCCAGCAAGCCGGCAGGTCGGCAACGCGCGCGTTTGCCGCATGCAATGGCACGCCTTCGGAATGAACGCATAGCGCCTTCTAGCTGCCATGGTTGCTGCCGTGCCCCATCCTCACACGCATACCCACTCCCACTCCCGCACCCGCCCGCCCCTGTAGGGCTGCAGCGTGTGCGTGCGCCCTGCCTGTACATCGCCCGCATCGCGCTGTTCGACCGCCGCGCCAACCGCTTCCTGGGCAACGTGCTGGGCGTGCGGCCCGAGTCCGTGGGCAACTACGACAAGCGCTGGGTGTTTAACCCCGACGAGCGCGTCATCGTGCGCTGCGGCTGCGTGCAGGTGCGGTCGGGGGGCAGGTAGCACGAGGGTGGCCCGCACACCGGCTGGGACGGGAGCATGGAGCGGCGGTGAGGCATGGGCCTAACGCTGCATCACGCCGCACCCACACTGCGGCACACGGGCTGTTGCTGCCCCCTCGCGCAACCTCCTGCACACCGGTTTGCTGAGCTGAAGCTCCTGCCGACTCAGGCTTGCAACTACCCCACCCCTGTTCACCTGCCCCTTTCCCTCCACCCCGCCGCCGCCCCTCTTTCCCCCAGTCCGACCCCCAGGCCGGCACTCGGCTGGTGACGGACGACGCGCTGAGCCTGTACATCGAGTTCAACACCTCCTACCGGCTGACCGTGGAGGACACAGTCAACATGCCGCAGAGCGAGGAGCGGGTGAGGGAGTGGAGGAGGCTGGGCGGGTGAGGGTGGCGGGTTGCGGGGCGTTGCTTCGAGATCCTGCCTACGCCCTCACCACGCTGCCGCCCATCCTCTTTTCTTGCGCGCTTTGACCACCGCAACCACTACAACCTGTGCTCCCCCGCTGTGCCCCTCCCCCGATGCCCCCCCTTGCAGTGCTCCCAGCTGCTTGACGAGATCAACACGTGCTGGGCCATGGTGAGCTTCAAGAAGTGCGCGCAGCTGCAGCGCGAGGTGGCCATCAGCGTGCCGCTGCACCACGGCTCCATCTACGACCCGCAGGACATGGACGCATTCTATGCAGAGAAGCGCAGGTGGGACGGAGCAGGAGGGAGTAGGGGAGCTGTACGGAAAGTGAGGAGCCAGGATGCCAGGCGTGGCTACGGATTTGCTAAAAAGCGTCGGTGGCTGGTCAACGGCGACTGTCATCTCCAACTGCCTTGTGCCCCTCCCGTCCCCGGCACCCCCGGTTTCCACCCTCCGCAGCAAGACGCCGTTCCGCTCCGCCTTCAAGGGCCGCGAGAACCCGGTGCTGCAGTTCAGGGTGGGGCCGCTGGCAGCAGGCAAGCCGCCGCTGGTGCCGTACGCGTGAGTGCTCGGCGGGTTTGGGGGGATCGGGACTGGCGTCGCGCCAGGGAGCTTGCGCTGACATATCAGCCAACCGCCACGTGCTGCGGCCCCAATCTGCGCCCATGACCTCCTCCACACCTCCACACCTCCCGTCCTCCGCCCACCGCTCCTTCGACCCCTCAACCCCTCAACCCCCCCTCCCTCAGCTACATGCCCCCCACCATGCTGGGCACCTCGGACCTGGCCACCGCGCTGGGCGCCTACCGCATGAGCCTGGCGCTGACGCTGGGCCGCCAGGCGGGCCCCTTCGCCGCCGCCGCCGACCCGGTGCTGGCTGGCTTCCCGCCGCTGCTGGGCGACCACCACCTGCTGGCGGAGTTCCTGACCCGCTGGCGCGACATCAGCACCAAGATGACGGCGCTGCTGGACGTGAGAGACCGAGGGGAGGGGGGAGGCGGGGCGCGGTGGGGGGTTCGGGGGCCACGGCCGGGGGTTCGGGGGCCGAGCATGTGGCCGCTCGCGGAGGGGCGCATGTGGCCATGTCTTTTTATGTACTGCGGGTCCGGCGCCGGACTGCAGCAGCCTTGCAAGCTGCATGGTCCTGCATTGCTGTCACCCACACCTCTGTGTCGCGCTGTCGCGCCTCCTCCTGCTCCTCCTGCAGACGGGCTGCTGCGGCCCCGACGTGATGCCGCCGCTGCCGGCGCTGGTGGAGGCGTTCCGCCGCTGCGTCATCGAGCTGGCGCCGCTGGCGCACTGCCCCACCATTCCCTCCCGCCACATCAACAACTTCGTGGAGTACCAGGTGGGGCTGGGGCGGCTGCGAGGGCGCAGGCGAGCAGCTGAGGCAGCGGCATGGGTATGTCGCGGTGCCGTGCTGCCCCGACACAACTATACCCAAGCCGTCACAGGCTTGGGCGGGGTCTCCATGTCCACTCATTCTGCCGTCCACGTGCTCACGCCGTCTTTGTGTCCTGTTCCTAACAACCATTCGCCCTACGCGTGTCCTTCATTATGTCGCCCCCATCACCCTCCACCCCACCCCACACAAACACCGCACGCCAGGGCCACCGGCTGCGCATGGTGCAGCGCTACTGCCACGTGATGGACCCCGGCTCCAACAAGATCCTGGGCGCCCGCCACCCCGTGGAGCCGCTCAGCCACGCCGGCTTCGAGTTCCTGTTCACGCCCTTTGATGTGTCCGAGGTGCGCGTGTGCATGGCCGACCGCCTGGAGCACCCGGAGCCCTTCTTCAGGCGCTCATAGCGGGGCGGCGAACGGAGGCCGGAGGCCAGGGAGCGGCGGGCCAGGGCGGAGGGTCCCGAGGTGGAAGAGGAAGTTGCGGTCTGACTCTTACAGCGGCGCTGCCAGGCGGGCCCTCGACACGTGGGCCGCTGCAGGCGCATGGCGCGTGGTAGGCAACATGTACATGACATGAAGGTATTACTTACCGCACTTTGAGGACTGAAGTGCCGGCCAGTGCCAGTCAGGCGTGCCGTAGAGAGAGACCCGGCTTTCCTAGCATCTTACGCGCGCATGCCCGCGCAACTGTATGGTGGAAAGCAAAGGAAGGAACGACGAAGACCAACTGTGTGCATTTACCAAGGGCTGTGGGACATGCAACCCGACAGCGGCCGGGGCGTGTCAACTGTAGCGGTGGTGCCGTGGTGGTCAGATGGTGTGAGGCCCCAACGCTGCTGAGCTACTCGTCCTCCAGGCGATTGCTTTTGTATACTTGCCCAAATTGTGCAGAACCATTCGCGTGTAAGGTTGTCACCGATACAACACGCAGTACAACATGTTCGGTGACCGCATTTGACAGACGGTGAAACCAAACGCACAGAATTCGTCCACACTTACAAACCGTAGATAGCCGGGCTAACGAAGGCGAAATTTGCGTTCGTGCAATGCACGCTCGTCATGCTGTGATTGAAACCGCATGCATCAAGACTTTCCCGCACCTTAGTTGCTACGCAAACATACGATAGACAGGTGGTTGGCGCCTTGGCGCCGCGCTATGTAACTGAGCCTCGAGGCCTTCATCCAGCCCGACGGCCCGTCTCCACAACACCACTCACACAGCCACCTGGCTCAGGCCCACCGCCGCCCCCTCCAGCAGCCGCTGCACAGTCCCGTCACTCAGCTGCCGCCCGTACCGCCCCCGCACCACCGCGCAGCAGCGCGCCAGGGCGGCCTCTGACCCCACCACTTGCTCAGCCGCCGCGCTCTGCTGCCCAGCCCCCTCCCTTGCCCGCGCCCTGCCCTCCGCCGCCTGCGCCAGCGCCAGCGCCTTGGTGGCCAGGAACAGGTGCAGGTCCGAGTGCGGCGCCACGGCCGCCACCAGACCCAGCTGCGACTCCAGCGCGCCAGCCGCCGCCGCCCACAGCCGCTCCGTCAGCTCAGCCGCCCCTGAGGATGGGACGGCTGCTGCCTCGGTCGCCTCCGCTGCTGCCGCTCCCTGGGCTTCCGCCGCCTCCATGCAGCGCGCTGCCGCCTCTGCGATAGCCGTGCGCTGCGAGTACATCTCATAAGCGGCCGCACGTAGCCACAGCATCGCCTGGCCGGGGCCGGCCTGTTGCGTCTGCATCAGCTGCATCATGAGCTGCGGCGCCGGCGTCATCAGAGCCTCCGCCGCCGCCAGGTCGGCCGCCGCCTGCTCGCACAGCTCCGTCAGCGCCGCCAGCTGGTCACCGGGGGTCGGGGGAGCGGAGGGGCCAGCCAGGATGTCTTGCAGCTCGGCCGCACGGTCCGTGCAGCGGCCCAACAACACCTGGGTGCGAGCGCAGGAGTGCGTGTGTGAGACGCGGGGGAGCCTGTAAGGTATGCGGTATGTGCTGCGGCAGGCCCACAGCAGCGCAACACCCGCAACGCCACCACACCATGACCAGCAAAGCCCGCACGCCTTCAAGTCCTCCCCTGGGCAACCCCACAGCTTTCCCCAGTCCCCGCACCTGGAGCTCTTCCGACACCGACATACTGCCGGCGCTGCTATTGCTGCTACTGCTGCAGCCGTGCAGCAGCTCCAGGCTGCAGCGCGGGCAGCCGCACGAGAAGGCGTAGGCCTCGGCCAGGCCCGCCTGCCGCTCCTCCACGGGGCGCAGCGAGGCCGCGCCCAGGTAGTTGATCAGGAGCTCGGAGCCCTGGGGCCGGGAGGGGCAAAGGGTAGATAGGGAAGGGTAAGGGCCAGCGAGGCGTGGTCACTACTGAGCGTAGCCAACACTACGGGAGGCGCATCAAATGGGAAGAGGTAGGGACTGGTAATGGTAGCGGTGGTTGTGATGGTGAGGTGGGTACCGTATCAAGGAAAGGAGTGGGAGGTGAGCGTGTTGCCTGGTGGCTGAATGGCTCTTTGAGGCTGCTTGGGCCCTGGCGAGAGCTCGCAAGCGGCCGTGGTGTGCAGAACCTTTGCAGACCCGGCCGTGGCCCGCATTGGCAATCACCCATCCCGCCACCACCACTCGCCAGGGCCAGGACCCCCCCCCTCCTCCATGCCGTGTTACATCAGCTTCCCTTGCGCACCTGCCCCACCCATCCGCCCGCGCCCCCGCCCCCTGCCGCCGCCGCTCACCTGCTCCACGTGCCCCGCCGCGAAGACGCACATGGAGTCGCCCACCACGTAGTTGACCGCGTTGGGGCAGCAGCTGTGGTTGAGCATGGAGAACGAGTGCCACAGACCCAGGTGCCCCACCTGCACCTGCACTGGCCCGCCACCGCCAGGCTGCTGCTGCGGGCTGCGCTCGGGCGGCGGCGCACGCGCCAGGCTGGAGGCGAAGTCCGTGAACTCCTCACCGAAGGAGTTACAGCTGTATGCACATGGAGGTGTTGGGCAGCGGAGCTACGTGACTGTGAAGCGTATGAGGGGGTGTGCGGGCGCATGACGGGTCGGGATGCGGTCGGCCCCAGAACGCTAAGATCAACGGCCAAACGCAACGTTGCAGCAGTTCCCTACGCTCACAGCAGTCCACCACGTCAGCGGTGCGCGCTCACCCTATGATGCCGTACAGGCGCTCCTCCGTCACCACCTCCGTGGCGCCGCTGCCCGGGACGTCGCCGTCCTCCTGAGTGCGAAGGAGGGAGGAGTGGGGCCCCACGGGAGAACGCTCTGCACCGGCACCGCCAGCTTTCAATGCAAATATGCTTCACATTTGAGGCACATAGCACACCCACCTGGGCGATGTCGTCGCCGGCATGCAAGTCCAACAGCAAAGCCCGTTGATTTGCACACAAATCGGAGCATTTTGTACTGCATTCATGACGTGCAAATGTTGAATAGTTGAGGAACGGGTGTAACGTCGACACAGACCCACTTCACTTCAGGCAATCCTTGCACGCGCACCTTGCCACCAGCTCCTCCACATCAGGCAGAGTTCCGAACTCGCTAGTAACGTAAGCCATCGGCCGTGACACGAGGACCAGGTCCCCAGCGGCCAACGTCGCTGTCGCGCAGACGCCGCGGCCACCTCCCCTCGCCGGCATCCTCTCAACACGTATTGGCCCCGCAAGTTCTGGCGGCGCGGGCGCACCAGGGACGTAGAACGACTCAACATCCAGGGCTGTCGCTTCGCTGGCAGACGGTGCTGTGCACTGAACACGCTGCTGGCGGGGTACGATGTCCCGGTGCCGCGCGCAAGGCCACCGAAGTGCTACCGTGCGGCCGTTGCACTGACGCTGAACGCCGACACCAAGCGCCATTTTGAATTACGCGAACTGCACTTGCGTGTCCTGAATCCCGTGGTATGTATTTATCAGCAATGATAGTTTGTTTCTTGACAACATGTACTTTACATTAAGGTGCGTCTGCATGGGGCGTGCCGTACAGCCCGTACCAATGTGTGCGAAGCGACGCTCCCCTCTCGTGCATCGTGCATCTCTCTTCAGTCTCGCGGAGTTCGCTTCAGTACCTTCGCTTCAGTCCTCAGTGTTGTGCAACTGACGGCCCTGCATTGCTGTCCCAGTACACGCTCGACCTAGACACAGACACATCCTACACCGTCAAGTACACACGCTGCCACACGCGCATGTGGGGCCAGGGGCACTGCTTCTGGCCTGCCGGGGGCACTGCTTCTAGCCTGCCGCACGCACACAATCAAACAGAACAACCCGTAACGAACACACACGGAGCACATCGCGCCACATGGCATCAGAAATCGCAAGCGTACTGGGGCGCGCACAGGCGCCACACCGCTTTTCATGATTAGATTGGGTTTGTAGGCTGTTGGCCGTTCCCGAATGCTATGCTCAGAGAGCGCGTACGCCCTTCGTCAGTCTCCCCATCGTCTTGCTTGTCCAATGCGAACCACGTGACTTATCCTTTAGCGGCATTTGGGCCGCTACCCACCACAGTTTATAGGGAATCTTCTTTTTCCCTCAATTAATGGCGCCTTGCCTGTCTCTCCTTGCAGTCGATATTGACAGAGAGCAAGCAACCCCCGACAGGGTAACTACACCAGGGTAAAGCGATAGCCGCAACACACAACTCCTTGGGAACCTTTTGTCCAGCCGGCAGTGCAACATGTGTCACATGCAGCGGTGTGCTACTCAGCACCGGCGTGCCACGACATGTCCCCGACGTCACTTCCAGTTCAACCTCGCCGCCTCCCTGTTCACTGCTGTTGCTGCTGGCACAGGCGGGTGAGCAGGGCCAGCAGCTGCGAGCTCGAGGCGCCGGACAGCAAATCCTCCAGCTTCAGCGGCTGCTGCTGTTTCTGTTCCGGCTTCAACACCTCCTTCGGCGAGGGCGGCTGGCGCATGCTCTGCTGCTGCTGCTGCACCTGCCGCTGCAGAGTCTCCAAGATAGAGCCGCTGCCGGCGCGGGATGGCAGCGGCGCCGGGCAGGCGGGCTGCTGCGGGCGCTGCGGCGCGGGCACCTCCTCACTGTGGCTGTGTGCAGACTGCGGCCACGACCGCTTCACCGGCTGGCTGCGCGGCAGAGGCGGCGCCTGCGGCCGGTGCTCCTCACGAGCGGCGGCGGCTGAGGGCGGCGGCGCCAGCGGCACCAGGCAGTCGAGCATGAGGCGCACACAGCCCTGCGCCGCCTGCAGCGCGTCCTCGCCGGTTGAGAAGGTGCTGCCCAGGTCGCGGCAGGCGCCGCGCAGGAACACGCCCGCGCCCCACTGCTCGCGAGCGCTGGTGCTGGCGCGGGCGAAGGCGCTGCCGCTGGGCGCCAGGCCGCCGGCGGCGGTGGGCGAAGACGGGTGGCTGCCGCGGGCGGGCGCGGTCACGTCAGCGACGTCAGCACCGCCGGCTGCCACAGCACCGTCGCCGCGCGCCGCCGAGGTGGTGGGGCTGGCTGTGGCGCTGCCACTGCCGCTGGTGCAGTAGGTGTAGCCCAGCAGCACCGCGGCCGCGGGCTCCTCGCTCACCGGCACCACACACTGCAGCGTGGCGCCCCGCGGCAGCTGGCTGGGCGCCGCCGCCAGGAAGCGGCGCACCAGGGCAGGCACGTCGTCGCCGGCAGCTGGGGCAGCAGACGCAGGAGTAGCGGACGCAGGGGCAGAGGGGACGGTACCGCCCGTTGGTGCGGGGCCGCTGCTCTGGGCGCGCAAGCTGACAGCGGAGCCTGAGGCCGGCGGCAGCAACGAGCTCTCGTGCCGCGGCGACCACCTCGCAGCGCCGTCCTCGCCCTCCTCGCGGGAGCGCTTGGCGCCGCAGCCTGAAGAGGCAGCCACGCCGCTGCCCATGTCGCCGCAGCTGCTGCGGCGCACGTTGGCAGCCTCGGCGGACTCGCCGGCAGCCTTGGTTGTCTGCTGCTGGGAGCAGCGCAGCAGGTGGCGCAACACCGAGGCAGCCGACTGCTCAGCCTCGTCCTCTTGCTGCAGCTGCTGTTGTTGCTGCTGCTGCTCACGCTGCTCCCGGCGCTGCTGCTCGCGTTGCTGCTCGCGCTGCAGCAGCGCAGCCAGCAGCAGGGCCTCGGTGTTCGCCGGCGCACCGCTGGAGCTGGAGGGAGGCTGCTGCGTCTGCTGCTGCTGCTGCTGGGCCATGCCGGTGCCGGTGGCAGTGCGGTCGTCGGGCTTGAGCTGCATGGCGCCGCCGCCCACTGCCGCTACCACGTCGTCATCCATGCCGCCGCCAGGGGCGGGCCCGCTTCCGCCGCCCAGCACGCCCGTCAGGCTGCCACCGCCTTGCCGCACCACCAGCTGCATCAACTGCTGGGGCTGCTGCTGCGACTGCGGCGGCTCCATGTGCAGCCGCGGCGAGGACGTGCGCAGTGACACGCTGGCGGGGACCGCACGGGGGGCACCTACAGTTGAGGGAGTCGCGGTGAAGCTTGACACGTCCAGGGGCACGGGCGGCGGCTGGCGCAGATACACGGCGCTGCGACTGCCGCTGCCATCAACGACGGCCATGCCTGCATGGGGTTGCTGGTACTGCTGCTGCTGTTGGTACGCTGGCGGGTACTGCTGCTGGTAATGGGGCGGGTACTGCGGGGGGTACTGAGCGGGGCGCAGGCCGGCGGTGGCGGGCGGTTTGCTCAGCTCCAGCACCGGGCCGCCGTGCTCTGAGCCGTAGGGCAGGTCGTAGCGGCGGCGCTTGGCAAACAGGCCGCCGTCAGCGTCGCCGTGGGAATGCGGGTGACCGCCCAGCAGCGGCGGGGACGGCAGCGGCAGCGGCGCCGGCAGTGCCAGTGGCGCGGCGGCAAGGCCGCTCAGCGGTGCGTAGTAGCCGTAGTGGCCGGGCATGCCGGCACCTGCGCCGCCCATGTCCAGAGCCTCGCCGGCGCGCTGCTGCTGCTTGTCCATAAGCGCCCGGCGCGCCTCCCGCACCACGGCCTCCAGGCGGGGGTCGGCGGGGTCGGAGGGCAGCAGCTGGCCGTCGGGGCCGACGTAGTCCTGAGGGGGGAGGGCAGGAGCACGGGTATTGTTGTGTGCTGGCATATTGCTGCGGTAGTGGCTGTAAGCTGCTAATGAGCGCTGCACAAGATCGCCCGCGCGTAATCACCCCGTGTAACCTCGTGCCTGCGCTGGCCGCGCCTCACCTCGACCGGGAAGTTGAGTTTGGCTTTGCCGCCGCGCACTCGAATGGCGACCTGCCAAGGAAAACCAGGCAAAAGCGCAGTGAGTCCAGCATCCAACGTAGGCCGTAATCCGCCCGCTAGAGTAGCTGGCCGCGGACATTTTGTGTTCGTGCATTCAGCCGGTTGAACCCAACCCGAGTTCTCGCTCACCTTGTCAAACATGCGCGCAGCCTCCTCCTCCGTATCAAAGCTCCCCTGCAAAGAAATGCAGCGCGCCATTGTAAGCAAGGATGCGGCCGACGCCAAACAGCGGTACCAAGTCCCGAGCGCTCGGGGCTCACCAGGTACACGTGCTTGCCAGAACTGTTGATAGCGCTCTGCCACCTGCAGGCACAAGAACATAGCGAACAAGTAAGAAGCAGAGCAAATACAGGTGAAGGTCGAACGCGCGGCAGACTGGCATCCCTAGTTCGTAAGGTCAGTGAAGGTGTGAAGTGTGGAGCTGGCGACGAAAGCGCATTGCAACTCGTAGGAGACCGCGTTGTATATTGTTTTGGTGGGCCCAGGTAAGCTGTAACAGGGCAGTGAGCAGCAGCTGGTGCTTTCGAAACCCCGAGTCTTCCGCGCTCGCAGTCGGACACCAACCTAAGTGATATAGATAATCAAGCTGTATGCTAACAAAGCGACAGGCGGACATCTGCGCGACGACAAGACGCGGGCCGCTGCCAGTCGGACGCAACAAAGGAAGACGCTTAAACGAACCCTCCGCGACCTCGCTCTTGGGGGCTATTCCGGCATCCCTAGGCCCCAGATGCATGCGACATGTGGCATTGAGGTTGTCAACCTTGACTGCAGGAGCCCGGGCGCTCTGCCCACACCACTGCCCACACCCTGTCCGTCCCATGTCGACTGACTCCACGAACCCCGGAGTCACCTCTACTGCACGCGCTGTCATAATCACGCAGCAGCTCACCGCTTTGACTTCCTGTGCCAGCAGACACCGCGATAGGCAGACGTGGGCGGGCGACGGGCGCCGAGCGCATCGCCCGCTGCCCGAACCGCGTCGTCCATAGCGCCTGCGCCGTCGTCGAACTGCATCTCCTTGCTAGTGTTTAGTCTCCAGCTGGCGTCGCCTTGAACTAGCCCACACGCGGGCGGCATCTAAAGCGTATGCTGTCAGCCAGCAGTGTCGATTAGCGCCCTCAGCTTATAGGTAGCACAAATAACAGAGCTAGGAGAATGTTTTGGGACCGCGGGTTTATTGTTTGGAGTGGGGCAAGAAGGGACCTGGGCGAGTAAGTGCGGACTGCAATGACGACCAGTACGGTTTCGTAAGTCCAGGCTCCTGCCGAACTGCTCAGGCGAGCTCGGGCGGTGACCGCGCTTTCATGGCGATGCTGAAATGCACCCTAGAAGTATGGCGGCACTGCCGTTGCAATTGGTGCGCTCTGCGGGAGGCGAATCACTCCCGCGCCACACTTGACCACCGCATTTTAACGAACCCGGCGATGGCTGGCTAGCGCGCTGCATAGTCGCACATGCATATGTGATTCTGAACATTTATCTTGCGTCAATGAACTGAGAACGCGTGGAACTCCGGCGGTGCCTCCCCGAACCCGAACGGTTATGCAGTGAGTTCGGAGCGGCGCCGCTCCCCATCTTGCGCTGCCGCACAGCATTCAAGTGACAAATATCAGGAAATTGCTGTTTGGCGTGTCATCTAGCCGGCAGCCTGCCGAAAGTGACATCTACTGCGTGCACCTGGTTCGTGCTCGCCTTTCCCGGCCTCCGAACCGTGCAAGCTTTTTGGCACTCCCACTGTCCCACACTCCCCTCATCCGGCCCGCTACTCCTCTCGGCCGCCTACCCCCCACACGACGCAGCCACTCCTCAAATGTGCAACGGCGTTCTGGCATGGGTACTGTCACGTCGCCGCAGTGCATGCTGGCACCGGCGCACGCACCGGCAATCGCCGAGCCCTGATACCGATCCCTCCGAGTCCCGCCGCGTATCTTGCAACAGCCAGCGCCCCTTCGCATGACCTATCAGCACCACCTGCTCCGTGCAGGAGACCATGAGTCACGAGATTGCTGAGCACACCCTTGCCGCTGCAGCCCTACCACCAGCCCTACCACCGGCTACTGCCCTCCAGCAGTGCCGCCCCCGGCGCCCCGGCAGTACTGCGGGTACAGCCCCGCCGCCAGCCGCAGCACCAGCAGCACCCGGGCCTGCAGCGGCGTGCAGTGCGGGAAGCCGCGCAGCAGCAGCCCCCGCCGGCTGTACTTGGAGCCACTGCCGCGGTAGTAGTGCTCGTCGGCATTGGCGCCACAGCCGCAGCGCGACACCAGCACCACAGGCAGGTGCGCCGCCGCCGCCGCCAACTGCTCTGTCAGCGCCGCCGACAGGCTGCCGGTGCCGGGCGCCGCCACCACCAGCCCCACCAGACCACCACCGCCACAGCTCGCCTCTGCTGCTGCCCCGCCTGGACCACCTGCTTTCGGGCCTGCGCCTGCGCCCTCGGGACCGCCACCGCCAGTCACATTCACTGGCAGCGGCGGCGGCGGTGGCGGCCGCAGCAGCTCCTGGGGAATGAAGCCCGACACGCCGGTGGTCCAGATGCCCACCCGGCTCCATGGCGCCACGTCCGCAGCAGTGAGGGCGGCAAAGCGCGGGTCCCGAACACTCAGCCCGCCGTCGTCCTCGTCGCCGTCGTCGTCGCCGTCATCGGGCGGCCCGCAGTAGAAGCGCACACGGCCCTCGCGCACCTGGAGATGCGCACCGCGGAGTGTATGGTAAGGAATGGCGGGGGGGAAGGGTGCTGGTGGGTACGCTCCTGCTTCCCCTACTCGGCTCCAAGTGTCCAAACGGACTATGCGCCAGGCCATCCGTGGCTCCATACCCTTCCGCATCGCCCCTGCCCCTTGCAGTGACGTGTATGGGCCCAAGTCACCTCGATGTCCATTCCAGTAACCCCCGCCGCCTGGGCAGCTGCTGGCACCTGCCGGCCCCACGCACACGGCTCCCCCCTTCCGCACCTGCGCCACCGCTCCCCCCTTCCGCACCTGCGCCACCGCTCCCCCCTTCCGCACCTGCGCCACCGCTCCCCCCTTCCGCACCTGCGCCACCGCTCCCCCCTTCCGCACCTGCGCCACCGCTCCCCCCTTCCGCACCTGCGCCACCGCTCCCCCCTTCCGCACCTGCGCCACCGCTCCCCCCTTCCGCACCTGCGCCACCGCTCCCCCCTTCCGCACCTGCGCCACCGCTCCCCCCTTCCGCACCTGCGCCACCGCTCCCCCCGGCTGCGGGCTCCTGAACGCGCCCATGAGCTGGCTGTCGGCCTTGGCGGCCCAGCGCGCCGCCTGCACGCAGTCGTTCAGGCACACCAGCACGCCCCAGCGAGCCGCGGCCGGGCACAACGCCACCTGACCGGGGAGGGGGCCGCGGGGGCAGGGGGGACACTGGGGGCAGGGCAGGCGGGCAGGCGGATGACACGGGTGCCACGCAGCTGCCTCTCAACGCCGCGTCTGTGACTCCATTAGTCCAAGCATACACACGCCCGCTCGCCCCCACGGCTCGCCCCCCAGGTGTCCGAACTTCCCCCGCGCTCTGTGAGCTGGTTCTGGGTCTTGGTTTCTTTGCGACTGGAAGGAGACTTTTTCGCTGGGCTCGGGCACATTACCCCGCCCCCCGCACCCCGATTACCTGCACCGCCTGCTGCAGGTTGGCTGCTCCGTCGTAGCCCTCGATGTCGTACGGCTTCATGGCGCCAGTCACAACCAGCGGGCAGCCCGCAGCGGCCTGGGGGCAGCGCCAGCCGGTGCACAGACGTGTGTGTGGCTGTACCCTATGTACGACTGTATGAAGAGCAAGTCCGCAACAGCACGAACAGGCGAGCACTCCCGCTCCTCCCCCAGCTCCAACCCCCACCCCCCATCCCCCGCGACCAGAACCCCAACCGCTTCCTCCCCTCCCCCCTCACCAGCTCCAGCCCCAGCAGTAGGTCCAGGCTGAACGCAAACTCCTCCAGTGTGTCAGTGCCCGTCACCAGCACGAAACACACGCCGCCCCGGCCCTTCACGACCCCAACCCCACCGGGCCCACTCCCTGGGCCAGCTGCCACCGTCCCGCCCTGCGCCTGCCCCTCATCCTGCCCCTGCTCCTGCCCTGGCGCCTGGTCCGGGCGGTGCAGCTGCAACTGCTGCCGCACCGCGTCCCGCGCGGCGAAGACCGTCTCGAATCCCAGCTCCGCGCCGCTGCGAGCTCGCAGGTCCACGTGCGACCAGCTTTGCAGCGCCACAGGCGGCGGTGCAGGCCGTGCGGCGCACCCGCCAGGCGGCCACGCCTGTCGCTCCGCGGGCCCCCCTCCGGCAGCCTGCCCACCCGGCAACCCCGTGGGCCCCGCCCCGCCGCCCTGCTGCTGCTGCTGCTGCTGCCGCTGCTGCCAGGCCTGGCGGCGCTGCTGCTGCTGCGCCTGAAGTTGCTGCAGCCACTGGGGCTGTAGCACGTCGAACAGGCCCAGCGAACAGGCCATGGCGCCTGTGCTGGGGTCCACCTTCTGGAAGATGGTGCCCCCGGTGCTGATGAACACCAGGTGCATGGCGCGGCCCTGACCTGCAGACTAGACCGCGCGTGTGACTGTGCACGTGTGCCAAGCAGCTGCTCCTGGTTTGTGCCTCTGCCAACGCACAACTCCTTGCCCCGCACCCCACGATTGGTGAAGCGCACGCCGGCCTGCTGTCCTGCCTCGGAGCTGGGCCTAGCTCCGTGCGCACGTTGCTGGACCAGCTCAAGAGACAATCCGGCGAGCAAACACTACAGCCTTCGGGATCATGGCTACTCAGCAAAACGGACGTAGAAGGCAACTCGTGAAGAATCAATGGGCGTTTGGTTTGGCAGTTACATTCACTTCATGTTTTTCGCTAAGTCATGTGTCCAGCACACGATGGCAAAGAATGAGTTACAACCAGATGCTTTTTAATGGCGCGGCTTTCCGTGGATCCGGAAACCCGACACTGAGCAAATCCGGCCTTTGGCCCAGACCTTCATCATACGTGGCAATAGTCTGCTCCGATATACTCACCTGTCTCTCTCGCAGCCTGCATGCTCTTAGCCAGAACACGAAGTAGCGTGTACACATCTCGGCAGAACACTTTCGATAGGCAACGCTGCTGCTCCCGCCTGCGCTGCGCGGAAAGGCATGAGCTGAACGCGACGATGACAATACCTTTTGAGCATGGTGTCGCGGTCTTTGCACGTGGTGACGAGGTGGCTGGGGGCGCTCTCAGCCTGCCCGGACTGGAGCCCTTCTCGCAGCAGCTCCCCGCGGACGTGGCCCAGCTGCGCGGCTGGGTCACAGGCGGTCCCGGCCGCCTGCTGACGGCCATCGTGGCGGGGGGCTGGGACTTCAGCCTCATAGTGGAGCTGCGGCGCCTGGCGCCGGCGGTGTACGTGATCGTGTGGCACGCGGACGCCGTGGAGGACGCACACAACCGGTGGGTGGCTAGCAGGGTGACTGAGGGTGGCTGGGGGGTGGCTGCGGGCCCAAAGCAAGCTGCCTGGAGACATGGCGGCATGGCGCTGGTGGCTGTGTGGCGCTCACCTGCCAGGACAGCCGCTCCTAGTAGGTTCTGGGTCTCAGTTTGCTGGGGATTGGACCCCCCCCCCCACACACACACACACACGCACACACGCACACGCACTCTCTGCCCCTGGCCCCTGCAGGATCCGCGCCTTCCAGTCTGGCGCCCGCATGGTGTCTCACGACGCTGAGCACCTGCAGCAGGCGCTGCAGCTCATCACATCCATACGCGGAGCGGCGGCGGCGGCGGCGGACGCGGCGGCGGCGGGGGAGGCGGCGGCGGCGGCGGAGGCTGGTCTGGTGGCTCCGGGCACAATAGCCCAGCTGTCGTACGCCTGCCCCTGGTGCGGCCTGTCTGGACTGACGGGACCGGAGCTGTGGCTGCACCAGCCGCTGTACCACATCTATGAGGTGAGGGGCCAAGGGGCTCGGCAGTTTACTCAACCAACCCAAGATGACCAGAATGCCAGGGGGTCGCGCGGGGTAGCAGCTTGACAAGTATGGAGGGAGTCGCAATGGGGGAGCGTGGGGCCGCAGCATTCTCTAGAACTCCTGCCATGTATATGCCCCTCCATCGGCCCTTCTTGTTCCCGCTCTTCCGGGTCACACCCTCACACCACCTGCCCCGGCCGCCGTGTGTGGTGCCGCAGCTGGACAAGACCAAGGTGGACTGCCCCATGTGCCGCCACCACACCTCCCGACTCACGCGCCACATCAACCTGCAGCACAACCCCGCCGGACCCGGCACGGACGAGCGCACGGGCGTGTACGCGCTGGCGGTGGTGCGGCGGCCGGGGGACGGCAAGTTCCTGCTGGTGCAGGTGATGAGGGCCCGTGGAGGGGGTTGGGGGAGAGGTGCGAGCGGAGGGAGGCACGCAAGGACGACAGCACGTGTGTGCGGGCCGTGGGTCGCGGCACTCGAAGCGTACGGTACTGAACACACCGCATGTTGGGGGCGGCAACTCACACCAGTCCCTCCCTGCCGCATGTCATGCCCTCCTCAACTCGTCGTGACCACCGCACAGGAGCGGTATGGCGAGGGCTACTGGTGAGTGAGCACGTGCGTGCGTGGCTTGCATGCGGAAGGTGTCGGGCTCAGGCGGTAGCACTGGCCGCGCCCTGCTCCTGGCCTCCCTGTGTGTGGTCGTCCAGCACCCTCCTGCACCCCCTGCGCTGGCTCCAACTGCTGTGTCTGGCTCCAGCTGCTCATGCCTCCCCCCGCCTCCTCCCGCTTGGGCCGCAGGGTGCCGGGTGGCGGTGTGGACCCCGGGGAAAGCCTGGTGGGCGCAGTGGTGCGCGAGGCGTGGGAGGAGGCGGGGGCGCGTATCAAGGTAAAGGCCGGCGGGTGGACGGGTGAGGGTTCAGGGCAGGGAGAACCGCAGCCGCTGAGCCACCTCTCAAGGCCTCGACCGCCGCTGCTCAGCCAAGTACCGACACGGCGGCACACGGGCTGCGGGCGGTCAACTGCAGGCTGCTGGAATGATGGACTCGGACTTTGCCCCATGTCCCGCCACTGGCTCTTGCGCCCGGGCCCCGCCACTGGCCCCACCTGGCAGCCCACCACCTCTCCATCAGACACACACGCACATTCTTGTATGTTTCTTATGCTCTTTGGCACACACAGGTGACGGGCATCCTGGCGCTGGAGTCCTCGCACCGCGGCTCCTGGCGCCGCATCATCTTCCTCGCCGAGCCGCTGCCGCAGCCGCAGCCGCTGCCCGCCGCAGTCGCCTCCACCGCAGCCTCGGCCGCCTCGGCCCCCGGCGACGACGCGCGGGCCCTGAGGCGCTGCAAGACGCTTCCTGACGTGGAGAGCGCGGGCGCCTGCTGGGTGGCGGCGGAGGAGCTGGAGGGGCTGCCGCTGCGCTGTGTGAGCGAGCCACGCACCTGGATCCCCTGGGTGGCGGGCGGCGGCAAGGTGGCGGCGCTGGACCCCGCCTCGCCCGAGCTGACCCAGCTCTTCCCCGACTACCCGCTCGTGTAGCAGCAGCGCGAGGAGGCGTGTGGGGGTGGGAGAGGCGGGAGAGGGCGGTTGAAGGGGCGGACTTATGTGCCCGGCCCCAACGAACACGCCGCGAAGGGGAGGTGGAGATGTGGATATGGGGCGATGTTTGGATGTGGATGTGGGGCGGTTGGGGAGCTATTGGATGACGCACTGTGACGCCGACTCTTCGCGATCTGCCACCCGCTGTTGCTGGGCGGTGCGTACGGGGGCGCGAGCAGCTGCGCTGCGTGATGCGGATGGCTGGGCAGCTTATTCAGCCGCGGTGTGGCAACCGAGAACTGCTACTCAAAGTTGGGGGGTCGGAGACGGTGCGGCTATTGAGAATCGCGGCTCGTCATGAAATCCGACTGCTCAAGGGCGGTGTGTGCAGGCGTGGGTTTGGCGGCGTGGTCTGTGGCACGTGATCCTTGTCCGCTATCTCTGAACTCGGATGAACATCTCAAGTCATAACCCCTGTCCAGTGCCTGCCGCAATTTGGCTGGACTGGAGGATGCACATGCGGGACGCACAACATTTTTACACCGACGGACGGATGGCGCACACCGATTGTAAGCCCTCAATGCGCCTCTGGACACCAGGCATTCACTGATGTGCGCGGTTCCACGCATCGTCCTCTTCCGGCTGCTGCCCAGAGCTGGTGTTGACGTGCTTGAAGAAACGCAACACGCACAAGCGAACATGATGTCGATGGTGCTCCCGGTCCGCTTCAAGGGCGGGATGATGTAGTTGGTGGGCGCTCTCACACACATGCCCACGCCCGCCTGCGCGGCGGCCAAGATAATGCTCGCTGATGTGGTTGCGCCAAAAGGTATCCTGCACCAGCGCCATGCCACCGCGTGCCGCACAGACGCCATGCCACACCGCCCGCCGTGATGGCTGCAAGTGCAGCCCTAACCCGCCTTCAAAACGCGTCAAACTTCACGCGTCTCCTTTCCTTATCCAGCACCAGAGATAATTGCCTCCACGCAGCGTACACGCACATGCACACAAACACAAAACACACGCGGCTGGAGCACCTAAGGCCAATAATTCCCCGCGCCCCGCCAGCGGTGTGCATACATGTTTGCAACAAACGCACAACGGTTGCATCTGTTACCAACATTACATCCATGTACGGATGGTAATTGGTGATGTACAGATGCAAAAAGGTTATGGGCACGAACACGACGTGCGGCCCATTGATTTTGTGGTGTGTACTCCATAACGCTGTAAGCGCTCGTTTGTCCGGCTGTCCCACCGGCCACACCCTGCACATGTGCCAATGCAAGTCCACCTCCCCCGCCCTTGGCGCAAATCAAGACACGCACACGCATCGCATGCTTGCATTATGCCATGTTCACATGAAATAATCCTATCCTGTCCACCTAGCCACCGTGAATGCACGTTCACAAGACAATCATGAAAGCCAATGATGGCATGCTCAGCAATCCAAGCGCAGGGCATAGCCTACCACGAGAAAGAAGTCAACTTAAATATCAGCGTTGCAAAAGCTTTCTCGTTGTGCCGCATGCCCCGGCCTATCAAAATCACATACTCGTTCATCGCCGGAGGGAGGCACGCCGCCGCAGGTACTCGGCCATTGCCATGCGCCGCACGTCCCCACGCCCAGCCACATCCGCGACAGGCCACAGGGCGCCCGGGGCGCTGGCTGCTGCTGCCGCTGCAGCTCCTGCCGCCGCTGCTGCCGCTGCAGCTCCTGCCGCCGCTGCTGCTGCCGCTGCTGCTCCTCATCAGTGCTTGCGGCTGGCCGGCGACGCGGTCAGTTGGTCTTCTCCCACACCGCCCAGTCCTTGCCGCTCATCACGAACTTCCAGCCCTCGGCCTCCTTGGGTAGCAGGTTGCCCATGTCATAGCGCGGACCCAGCTTCACAGTCACCCTGCAGGGCGAAGGAAAGAGGGAGGGGGGAGAGCGGCGGGTGAGTGGGATGGGTTCACAAGCGGTAGCACGCAACAAGGCTCACGGCAACACGTCCTGGCTTTCGCGGACCCTCTTCCCGCCGTGCAAGGCCCTAGCGCCCACCCTCCAACCGCAACGGCCCCCAACCGCAACGGCCCCGCGCAACCAGCAGCCCTGCAGCCATAGCGACAGCCTCACACCACCACCACCGTCACCGCCACTGCACCGCAACTCACTTCTCTCCGACGCGCGCCACGTACATGTCGGGCTCCGCCGCCAGGATCTCCAGCTTGCTCTCGGAGTGCAGGCCGGCGCGCCGCCTCAGCGCCACCAGGCCGGTGATGGCCTTGCGCACGTCCTCGCCCCAGTCAAACAGGTGGTCCCAAAACACACAGGGCACGCCTGGGGGGTGGCGAGGTGGTTGATGTGTGGCTTAACGACACAGGGACAATGCCGCACCACCGCCCACCAGAGAGCAAAGCGAGTGGCCGCCACCACCTCTGGACCACCCTGCAGCCATCCATGTGACCCAGCTCTCCTGGCAGGGTATCCGGCGACTAGGGCATGCGTTATGCCCGGCCCGGCCCCGCCCTTCTGCCCTCCCGCCGGCCCCAGCCGCCGCCAGCCATGCGGCTCACCCGGGTGTGTGAGGATGTAGGCGTAGCCCAGGCTGACGTGGCTGGAGGGGAAGGGCCAGTGCTGCTGCGTGCTGCCCGTGTCGTGGTTCTCAATGAAAGTTACCGCCTTACCCGGCCACCAGCCCACCAGCCCCGGCGCCTTGCCCTGCACAAGCACAGCGCATAAGTTTCAGTAGGACAAGCGTTCACCCTCCCACAGCTGCAACATCCAAGCAAGCTTGCATCCAGCCTATACCAGCGCACTCCCTCCCATACACCCCTCACGCACGCCCCCACCCACCTGCCGGTCCCTCAGTCGGTCGTACTGCGCCCGCTTGACCGCCTCCTGCAGCAGCCCCTTGGTGGGGAAGTCAAAGGCGCAGCAGCGCTCGCCGTTGCCCTTGATCCTGTGGGCAGGCAGGGGGCGGAGAGGCGCGGGCAGCTCAAGGCATGCACCGGGGGGTGACGAGGGGTTGTGCAGCGCGCCCGCCTGCGCGGCGCATCAAGCACCCGTGCCCTTCCCGCCCCGCCCCGTCCCGCCCCTAGCCATCTCGGCCCTGCTCCTCTCATTCTTGCAGCTCTGCACATGTGGGGGCATGTGCCCACAACAGCCCTTCGTCGTCCTCCAAGCAAACGCGCCCATCCACACCGGCGATCACACACGTCAGTGCACACACACGCCAGGACACCCATACACGCATATGCCCCCGAAGTAGTAGTTTAGTTGGGGTTACATTCAAGATTATGATATTATCGGGGGTGGAATAAGCTACCGCCCGCACGCACCAGTCGCACAGCCTCTGCCTCGCCGCGTCCTGGTTGTACTCGAGGTCGCTGCCGGCCCACACCAGGTCCACCCAGTACTCGCCCACGTTGAGGCTGTCGGCGCCCACCGTGGCGTCCACGTACTGCGTCACGAACTGGGCGCCGTAGCTGCAGGGGGTGTTTGGGGGGGGGAGGGGCGAGTGGATGCGGGGGGGGGGAGCGGGCGTGGAGGAACACGACAGCGCGGATGGGAATACCCGGGAGCCGAGCGCAGCTATGGCGCGTACTATGGCGCTGGTCCCGGCTTATAAGCTCCCAGCATCTCAGCTGCTACATTGCTCCGCCCAGCCTGCCTCATGCAGCCCGGCACCCACCCGCGCGCAAAGTCCAGCCTCCAGCCCTCGAAGCCGATGTCGCGCTGCAGCCAGCCCAACCAGTCCACCAGCGCAGCCCGCAGCTCGGGGTTGGCGTGGTCGAGGTCGGGCGCGGCACCGTAGTCGTCACCTGGGCATAATCCCCCCCATCAGGCACATACTCACAGCTCGTCATCATACGAGAAGTGCCTCCTCCTCCTCACACGCTCAACGCTCAAGCGCCCATTCGCTAACTCCCCACCCACCCGAGGAGCCTACACCCCCTTACAGCCCCTCCTCCCCCGCCCTGACAGCCCTCTCATCCCGCCCCTCACCCGTGTCGGGGTTGCCCTGCCCCTTGAACTCCGGGTCATTGCAGGTGATGGCCCAGCGGCCCCAGTCCAGCCGCCGACCCTGCGAGCCCAGCGGGGATGACAGGGTGTGTGGCATGCCACGTACGGTAGATATGACACGCACAGCCATAGCCACGCCACGCAAGTAATATGGGCGATGCACTGGGGCCATGCCTGCCCACCGGTGCCTCACCATCAACCCCTCGCGCCTGCAAGAACTGTAACCCGCTGCGAATGCTGTTCTGCCCCACGTGCTTACCCAAGCGCTCCCCGCCGCCCTCCCCGCCTGGTCACTCGGCCCTCTACCCCCCGCCTTCTCGTCCCTCCTCCTAACCCCTGCCTCCTCCTCCCCTCCTCCTCCTCCTCCTCCTCCTCCTCCGCCCCACCTTGTGGTCGACATCGTCACGGAAGCGGTTCCACACGCCGCCCTCCTGCTCGTCAGCACACCTGCACAAGCAACACACGTTCAGCACAAGCAGTCAGCCAGGCAGTCGGGCACTGCCTACTGCCGCCTGCAGTGCAACGGGGCCACACATTGCCACAAGACGTGCTCACAGGCGGCAGTAGGCGGCACCCAGCACCTGCTGTACAGTGCACGCCCTGCCCCACCGGTCTGAACGTGTGTGAATGCCTCACCCTCACATAGCCATGGGTCCCCCTCGCACACCGTCTTTCATGGGCGGGTAGCCTCCTCCCCCTCAGGCTTCTGACCTTGTGGCCTTCCCACGGCCTGCGCACTCACCGGTGGTTGATAACGATGTCGGCGATGGGCTTGATGCCCGCCGCCCTAAGCGCCTGTGTCAGCCGCACCAGCTGCTCCTTGGTGCCGTACTTGGAGTTCAGGTTGTACAGCTGGCCGGGCAGGTAGCCCTGAGAGGAGGTGTGGGGGAGGGAGGGGAAGGGGTGGTGAGGGATGGAAGGGGTGGGACAGGCGGCCGTGGAGGCCATAGCAGGCGGGTGCAGGTGTCAGCCCATTGAGAGAAACACTAGCCAGCCAGCCAGCCAGCCAGCCAGCCAGCCAGCCAGCCAGCCAGCCAGCCAGCCAGCCAGCCAGGCATCACGTGCTCCCCACCTGCGGCGCCACGCTCTGGGACGGCGGCGGCAACCAAACGTGCGTCACTCCCACCGCCTGCATGGGGCGGGGGCGCGTGGGGGGATTGGAGCGGGGACGGTGTCGGGCAGAGGCGCGTGCCGGTACGAGGGGGTGGCAGTCTTAGCGGTCAGCCGCGGCCGTGACAGCACTCCTCATATGTGGACTACTGGTACGGACGGAGTAGCAGGTGTGTCCATGTGCTGGTGTGGGCTTCGGAGGCGCCCACTCACACCTTGGGCCCTGCCGCCGCCCCCACGAACCCATGTGGCGCCGGTATTGCTGGTGCGCCGTACATGTGGGTCATACAAAGTGTGTGTGCAGTACAAAGTTCTGCGGGTTGGGTTACAAGTGCGCCGCGAGCCTGGGTACGTAACTCGATGGTCAGCGAGTCAAATGCCTACAGTCTACGGCCAGCGCCGACATAAAGGGCACGGCGCAAGGACGTCCACGATCAAGATGTAGGTCAAGCCGCCTCCGCGCGCTGCGGGCTGGTCCTGGGTGGCGGCTGAAATGAACCACGGCACTCCACCCCAGCCCCACCCGGCCGCGCACCTTGATGGCGTCTACCTTGCTGGCCACGGTGTTGTACCAGGCGTTTTTGAAGCAGCTGTCCCAGGCAAAGCCTGTCAGCGCAGGCGGCATGGGAGGCGGGCATCAGACGGGGCGGGGGAGTGGCGTGGCGTGGCGTGGCGGGCTGGGGGCAAAGGACAGCGAGAGCACCAGCGGGTAGGGCCTCCACAGCCAAGGGTTCTCACGTGTGGGGTTGTGGGGCTGGGCGTGCACTGGCCTGGGCACTGCTGGCTGCAAACCCAGAGAGTGTGCGGGCGGTATGCAGCAAGGCCCCCCTCAATGCGAACCGCGGCTGTTGACACGTCATCTGGCCCGGTTGATGCCCGCCGCTCACCCTGCAACATGACGGCTTTCTTGTAGCCGCGGGGCGCTTGCCAGAACGCGTTCTGCCGCTCCCATCCAGTGGAAGCCTCTTCGCTGTCACTGTCTGAGCCAGAGCGCGGCTTAGATACAGTTGGCGATGCCGACTGGAAATCGGCTCGGACAACAACGCCGCGACGGGCCGGCCGAGAGGCCAGTGGGCCCTTTGGTAAAGCACACATGCGATTTGAGTTGCCGGGCCGTGCAGCCAACCCACTGCGAAGGCGGGCATCCAATATCGCCAACTGCATTTGCGGCAGCTCCTCCGAGATCAAGGTCAATGCCAGCAAGCGTTTTTCAATAATAAAGCTGTGCTTAGGTCAACGCGATGATAGTCCCGTGAACGCACTCCGAGGGCCAGGCCAACTCCCAGAGTAGTAAAGCGAGTTCAAATAGTTGTGGCTCCGTGCGCAAGTGATAGCATTTAGACTTCGGTGGCCAATAGCAGAATGTCACTAGAATTCGTCACCTAGGTGCGGCCGTAATTTTAGGCCACGTCGGACACATTGCGTGACACCGAAGAACGTCCCCCCAAACTGTGCTAGATTTGGAGATGACTCGTGCGGGCACAGCTAGCGGGTTCGAAGCTAGATTTCGATGAAGCAACACACCTGGGCAACGGCGCGACCGTACTTTCACCCTCAGTGTGCAAGTTGGCCGTGCAGCAATGCACCCCACCCCCCGTCAGTATTACGCCGTCCACCGCCGAGCATAGCCAGGCCTTCATGCCAGGCTACTCCGGCTAACAGGCGGGCGGAATGCGTCTTCATCCCTGGAGTGTATGGGCTTTTAGAGCGCGGACTAGGTGGGGCGTGGATGAAGTCCCGTCCAGGGGTGCCCCTGGTCCCGTCCTTACACAAGTTCACAACTCTCATGGCAAGGGATCCTGCCTTCTCATCATGTTATCGACGATACTTACAACAATGCGAAACCGAGAAAGCAATTGAGTATGTTGGGCCCTTAACATGCGTGTGTCCAAGAGCCTGATCTCCTTCCCTGGTACCTTCCGCAAACCCAAAATCCCCTGTGCCCCGTGCAGCATTTGGTCTGAGTCATCCGGGCGCCTCTGCGGCGCCTGGGCGGCGATCGTGCAGTCCCCGCCATGGCGTCTGACTGATGCACTTGGATGTGGGCTACTACTGCTCATGACGCTGGCCACACATCCGGTAACACATCACTATGTGTATCTAAGCCATACCACATTAGGCTCCCACCGTTGCGTCTGAATGGCATAACGGTTGCCCAGTGAATCCCTACCTCGGGCTCCTGGTGCACGTGTGCAGCCGCCGTGAGCCACTGCCGCCCGGCCAGCAGCAGCAGCAGCCGCAATTAAACACGCGTAATGCATCCTGCGTCATGTATAACACCACCACACAGGCACAGACCTACACATTCCAAGCCACGCGGCTGCCCATACAGGGTCACGCAGGCTAGCGCCGCCCGGCTGCGCCTCTCCTCTTCCCAGGTGGTGGCGCGGGCGGCGGCGGCGGCGCCTTCTGCTTCTTGCCCCCCTTGCCCTTAGCCGGCTTCTTCTTTGGCGGCGGCCGCGGTGAGGGCGGGCGGGGCGAGGGCGAGGGCGAGGGCGGCGGCGGCGGCGGACTGGCGTCCTCGTGCCAGGGCGGCGGTGCCAGCTCCTCGGGCGGCGAGGGTGAGGGCGGCTGGGGCCGTGGCGGCGGCGGGCGACGTGTCGGCGGCGCCTGGGTGGTTTCGGTGATGGCCGGCAGCGGCGAGCGCGGTGGCGGCCGGGGCGGCGGGCTGGAGGCGGCGGGCCACTGCGGCGGGCGGCCGGGTGGCATGCGGGGTGGCGTTGGCGAGGGGTGAGGCGGGGATGGTGGGGCCGGGCTGGGCGGCTCGGGGCTGGGCGGCTGAGGCGGCTGCGGACTGGGCGGCCGGGGTGGGACAGGGGAAGGGGGTGGCGAGGGCGGGCTGGGCGGCGGTGATGGAGGGCTGGGCGGCAGCGGCGGCGCCTGGCAGCACAGCAGCCAGTTGCTGGTGTAGGGCACGCCGGGGGCGGGCAGCGCCGCGGCGTGGGCGCGGTCGTCCGCCAGGGCCCCACACGCCACAGAGGCGGAGGCGGCCTGTGCGCTGAGGCTGAGCGCGGTGCCGCAGGGCAGGCCGGCGGCGGCGGTGATGAACGACGGCGACACCGTGAGCGCGTTGGCGACAGCGGCCGCGATGGGAAAGGAGTAGGCGGGGCCCTGAACCACGTAGGCGTTGAAGGCGCTGCCACTGCTGCCACTGCCCGCCAGCTGCACCACACAGCCCAGGCCGCTGTCCGGCACCACCCCCGGGGTGCCTGTGGCCGCCGCCGCAAAGGCCGCCACCGCCGGCACCAGGGCGTTGCAGCCGGCGGAGGTGGGCGCCGGCGCCCAGGCGGGCAGCAGCACCGTCAGCCGCAGCCAGTCGGGCTTGGGCGAGGGCGGAGGCGCGGGCGGCGAGGGAGGCGGCGGGGGCGGCGGTGAGGGGGGGCGGGGTTGGGGAGGCAGGGGTGGCGGCGAGGGTTCTGGGGAGGGTGGCGGGGGAGGCGGCGGAGGAGATGGTGGCAGGGGCGAAGGCGGCGTTGGAGAGGGCGGTGCCGGCGAGGGTGGTGTCGGTGACGGCGGCGCAGGGCTGGGAGGTTGTGGAGAGGGCGGCAGCGGCGAGGGTGGCGGAGGCGGCGGTGGTGAGGGCGGGGGAGGTGATAGTGGGTTCGGAGGCGGTGGGGACGGCGGCGGGCTGAGCGGCGGCGGCGGCGGTGGCGGGCATGCGGCTTCTGCCAGCACCAGGTCCGGGCTGCAGGTCTTGGCGTGGAGGGCCCCCAGGGGCGAGTTGGGCAGGAAGGGCTGCGAGGCGCCTCCCGCCCCCCAGGCGCACACCCGCAGCTCGCCCGCCACCACCGGGGAGCTGCCGGGTGTGCTGGCGGCGGCCACAGCCGCGCCCCAGCCGCAGCCGGGCCCCAGCAGTCCGGCGGCGAGGCGCCACAGCGCGGCACTGCCCAGGCGGGCCATCAGGTCCTGAGGCGGGAGGAGGGCAGGGAGGGTGGATTCATCAAGTGCTACGTGTGAAGCAACAGATGGCAGGTCAGCACTGCCGCACAGCTAGGCCGCGCCTCAAGCCTCCATGTCAACGCCCGTGCCCCGCCCCCTGGCCTTTCTATTGCACTCCCCTCTCACCCCCTCCTGCTGTCCCCTTCCGGCCTGCCCCCCTGCCGCTCACCTGCAGCCCCTCCGCCTGCACGTAGGCCATGGAGGCGCTGATCTGCGCGCCGCCACCCAGTGTGTCACACGTGGCGCGGCTGGGCCTGCAGGGATTGGGGATGGGGGTGGGTGTTGACGGCGGGCGGTAAGGGTGGGGCGGCAGGTCAGCTCAACCTGCCAGCCACTAGTACGAGTCTGGAGCTTTGGGCGAAGCATCAAGTACTGTCAGATCAGTACGGTATGCAGTGGAGGCCATCTGCAGAATGTGGTTCACTGGTGCGTAGGCAAACCCATGCGTCAGTACCATTTTGCAGTTTCCGCATACCTTGTTGAGCCCCCCACAACCAGCCTCGCCCCCACCAGACACACGCACGCCGGACACCCACGCGCGCCATGCCCCCCACACCCACGTACACACACCTGTATGGCAGCTGCATCATAATGTCGTACAGCAGTGTGGGGCAGTCGGACATGAGGTCGAAGCTGCCAGGCAGGCTGTACAAGTCCAAAACCGCCGTGTACTGCGCCGCGGCGGGCGCCGGCCCCAGCCCCCGCAGCGGCCCACCCGCCAGCGCCGCCAGCAGCGCCGTCAGCCACCAAGTCGCCAGCGGCGCCAGCGGGCTGCAGGCAAGGTGGCATCGCCGACGCCGGATTGGCGACTGGGGCCTGTGCCGGCGCTGGCACCCCTGGTCACCGCCTGTCCCACTGTTGCTGCTGCCGCTGCTCGTGGTGTGTCCAGCTGTTGACCTGGGAGAGCCGTCTGGTGCTGTGGACGTGTCAGCAGCTGTGTGTTGAGGTGCGGAGGAGCAGGAGGAGCAGGCGGCGTCACAGCCAGCCACCTGGTGGTGGGAGCAGCTGCAGGGCGGCGCTCCGGCCGTGGTGCGGTGGCCGGCTGCAGCCGGGCACAGAGGCCCAGAGGCCGCAGCGCAGCGGGCCGTGTCGTGTGTGCTTGCGGTCCTGTTGCATGCCTCCGTGCCGTCAGCCCCTGTGCACCACCGGTGCTCTTCGGCTGCTGAGGCGGGCGCGTAAGGCCCATGCACCTGCCGCAGCCGCTCCCCACAGCTCTGGGGTCGCCCCTGCTCGGCGACAACAGAAGCTCCGTCGGGCCTCCAGAACCACGCTATCCCTGTCGTCATCGTGCCGCGCGTGGATGGCACGACTCCTCTGCCACTGGCGCACGAATGCGCAAACTTCAAGATACTGCTGCTAGCTTATGCACTGGAGGTCGAGGGAGCACTCTCCCGCTGGCCCAGTAGTGCGACTGTGCAAGGAATTGGTGTCGCTGCGCCCGCCCGGCAGCATTAGGTGGGCTCGTTGCGCATTTGCATCAATAGTTGTACCAAAATGATGCACGATGCCCCTCGTCGTGGGAGCCAGAGTCAACTCCGGGCGCCCAGTATGTAGCGTGTGTCAGTTGCGCTGTAATGGCTTTTCGCCGGCGAGGCCCTCGATGTGCGCGCTTTTGGTTCTTGTAGTTAGTGTAGGCTAAGTAATTTGACTGTGTTGTGAATCCCCGCCGCTCGCGCCTCGCGGCAGCGAGCTCCGCGCAAATGCGATTGCGCATGCCGTACAGTTCCCGTGGTTGGCTGCTTTTTTCATGGTATTGTGTTTCCCACATGCTGCGAGCAGTATCAGCAAATCAAACAGCTATTTTACGATACAAAAGGCTGAGCCTGGACTCTCGGCGTAGTTTAGGGGCCCCTGTGCGCACGCAGCACACGAATGCGCACTTGTATGCCGTTGAATTTAAATACTGTCGAGCCTAAGTGCTTAAGCTCACGAGCACAGCCTCAACAAGCGTTTTGCTCCCGATGGCGAACACTAGGCTCGCAGACGAGGAGGGGCCACAGAGGTTTCACAGAGGTACACGCAGCCTCAGATAACGGTGACGGGCCGGGGCCATCAGGTCGGGATGCTGCGTCGGCGCCCAAACCCCAGTCCGCGGCACCAGGCCCGCAAGGTGCCTCCGGCGTTCCCCCCTGGGCGCTCATGGGCCGCATGGTGGCCTCCGGCTCTATCGCACTCAACAAGGAGCAGAAGCAGGTGCGGCGGGGGCCGGCACAGGCTTGATGCATCATGCATGGTGCCGCCAGCCCTGGTCAAGGAGTAGGGGAGAGTGTTTGTGCAGGGGAAGGGGAAGGGATGGGTGTTTGCGCAGGGGAAGGGGAAAAGATGGGTGTGTATGTGTGGTGCGTTGGGCGGAAGACATGGTGCCATGGCCCGCTTCACCACCCCCGCCAGTGCCTTCCGGCCTGTCCGCTCCCCCCCTTCCCGCCACACAGATCTTGATCACCTCGGCCGCCTCGCGCATGAGTGGGCTGGAGGCGGACGTGTTCGACCGGCAGCTGCAGGTGGGGATGCGTGGGTGGCTGGGTGGCTGGGTGGGAGTTCAGTCAGTTCACTCCAATCCCAACTAAACCAAGACCCAGAACCATCCCACAGAGCTTGGAGGAGGTTTGGTCTTACCCTTGTCTTGGACACCCTTGAACCTTGTCCTTCTGGGCGGCGTAGACGGTAGACCGGCGACCAGCGACTCGCTTACATCGAGTGGCACCCAGGCTCATGGCACGCGTTAACCCAACGCGCCGAGAGCAAACAGAGCGCAACACTCTAAGACACTCACATGCGGGGTACCAGAGCCGCACCGGCGCCAGGTCGGGAGCGCCGGCGGCGTGACGAACACGTGGAGGGTGGAATGTGGGGGGCAGTAAAGCGTAGGCATCAAGGTGGTAATGGACATCCTATCGTGGGTGCGGGTGTGTGGAGCGGCCGCGACTGCTGCAACCGGGCGCGTGTGCGCAGCCCCCCCCTGCTGTCTGGAGGACTGGGAGGTGCAGGGCTCGTGCTGTGTGGACCCGCCCAACCGCCCAAGCCCCCTCCGCCTCGCCCCCCCCCCTCCGCCCCCCTCCCCCCCAGGAGCTGCTGACGCTGCTGCCCGACCTGCGCGACCGGCTGCTGAGCCTGAGCCCCGCCATACTGGTGGAGCTGGCGGCGGACACGGCCGGAGTGGCGCTCAAACTGGTACGGGGGGGAGGGAGGGAGCGATCGCCGTGTGCAAGCCCATGCCAACATGCCAAACACACTGCCCGTCTGACCACGGCCCACACCTCCCTCACCCACTCGCCCACCCCATCCTCTTCCCCCCCCTCCAGATCCAGCTGCGTGAGTGGTTCCCGGCCGCCAACCTGGGCATGCTGCTGGCTCGGCGGCCCACACTGCTGACGGCGGCGGAGTGGGGCGGCGTGGCGGCGGCGCGGGACAAGCTGCACGCCATGTTCCCCGAGGGAGGAGTGGACGACCTGGTGCGGACCAACGGGGGGGGGAGGGGGGGCGTGTCGCGGGCTACACGCCCGAGCCCTACGAACAGGTACCCCCGTCATTCGGGCTGTGGCGTTGACTCCCCTCCCTCCCGCCCCCCCCACCCCCGGAACCTCCCCTTCCCGCCCGCTATCAACTCCAGGTGACGCGACAGCCGCTGCTGCTGGTGGAGGATGTGGACGAGCTGGTGGGGGAGCTGGAGAGGTGAGCGGCGGGTGGCGTGGGGGTGGCTAGTGGAGTGGGTGTGTAGATGTCAGGTGGTGGGCAGACGCGAATGGCTGGGTGTAGCACTGCTCAGTCGGTGGCGACAGCCGCACAGCACTGCAGTGGTCAGGGTCCAGACAGCGGCGACAGCGCCAGCAGCGGCGCCCAAGGCGGCAGCACCCAGCAGCGCCGGCGGCCCACAGCACAGCACAGCGAGCCGCCCCTCCCGCTGTCCGGTGCCCGCAGGCTGCTGCTGCCGGCGGAGGGCGGAGAGTGCAGTTCCGGCGGTAGCAGCACCACCAGCGGCACCACCAGCACAAGCAGCGGCGGCCCGCAGCCGCCCGCTGCTGCTCCGGGTCTGCCTGTGCGGCTGCGGCGCGGCCCCGGGGGTCGTGACCTGCTGCGAGCCGACCCCGACCTGCTGCTGGCGGTCATGAGCAACCGGCGGCTCAGCCTGTGGTAGCTGGGGGGGGGGGGACCCGTGGAGGCGGCGGTGGGTGCAGCGGCGGTGGCGGGCGCACAGCCCTTCCAGCCGCAGGGTCAGGGTACCGGGGGGCAGGCCACAGTGCAAAACGGCGGTGGCGGTTGCTGTGTCCCACTGCGCGGTGGTGCGGTTCTAGCTGGGCATCGCTGCAAGCAAGGCGCAGAGGTGAGAGGTGCATGGATGCGGTGTCGGCAGCAACAGCCACCTCCAGCCGCCTCGGCAGCGACAGCCTACAGCTTAGGGTGCTGGCGGTGGCGCCTGTGACGGCGCAGCGCTTTCCGTCAGCGGTAGCGGAGGGGAGGGGCCTGGTCCATTTTAGGCCGCCTCCCCCCTTCACATGAACGGCTACCCCCCCCTCCCCACCACCACCACCGGCTGCAACCTCCGCCCTCCGCCCCCCCCCCTCCCCCTGCCCCTCCGCACACAGGCTGCTGCCGGGGGTGGACATGCGCCTCATGCTGGCCCGCAACCCGGGCATCGTCACGGAGCTGCAGCGGGGGCCGGGGGCGCTGGGGCCGGGCGCGGAGTTCATGGCGGGGCCGGCGGGGCCCAGGCACGGCGGGCCCGCGCAGGGGGGCCCGGGGGGGCGGGGCGGGCAGGCTGGCGGCGCGGGCGGCGGCTACCGGCTGAGTCCGGGGTCGGACCTGGGGCTGGGGGGTGTGGACTGGCTCTGAGGCGGGCTGGGGCGGGCGAGGAGCGAGGAGCGAGGGCGCAGGGGCGCGGCAACATGAAGACTCGGGCTTGGGTGCGGGCGCCCGCGGTGGCGGCATGGAGATGAATGGAGGCGAGAATAGAGCGGGGTAGAGCTCGCGTTTGCGGTCGCTGTGTAAGAGAACGCTCCTGTTACAGACAGCACACGCTCTCTCTTTCGCGCAAACTGTCAGCGATTCATCTGCGGCGGCAGCTAGCCTTCTGAGCCCTGCCCGTTCAGCAGCCTGTACCTGCGAGCGCACCGCCGCGGCTGCCGCTGTGCGTCCGCGGCACAGCAGCCTGTGAGCAGCAGCACACCAGGCCACACAGTAGTGGGCCCGGGCTGTGCGGCAGGACCGAGGGAGCTGCAGGCGCGAAAGGGCGGGACACCTGGGCGACCCACGCCGCGGCCCAACGCACAGCACTACTGCGCGTGCCCAAGCTCCCACTCCCGGCTCCCACTGTTAACCGCACTGCTGTCTCTCATTGGCACCGCCACAGCCGTTCATCACCGCGGCGGCGCCTGCGTGTGCGGGCAGCAATGGCCACTGCCGCGAGGTACCCGGCAGCGGCGCCGCGCAGCTCGGCCACTGAGGGACTGCCGCGCCTGCTCAACAACAAGGTGCGGGGCGGCAGGGCCGGAGGGGCGCTGGCAGTATTCTACTTCAAGCCAAAGCCAACAACGCTGAGGCCCAGGAAACGAAGCGAGCCCAGAGAGGGGATGGCAGCGGCGCGGGGGACACCTCCCCTGCTCCCTCTCCCAGCCCCATTCCTGTGCCGCGCTGCTCACCCCTCCCTGGCCCTCCCTGGCCCCGCCTTCCTGCCTGCAGTACCGGCTGGAGCGGCGGGTGGGTGAGGGCACGTACGGGGTGGTGTACAGGGCCACGGAGCTGGCCAGCGGGCACACAGTGGCGGTCAAGGTGGGTGGGTTGGGGTTGGGGGGCTGGGGGGAGGGGTTGCAAGTACCCACCTAAACAAAACTGAAGCCAAGGGGGAGGGGCAGTGCTCGAAGTTCAACATGGGGCGCCACCTGCCAGGTGGGCTGAGGCGAGAGGACGGGTGGCGAAGCGCAGCAGCAAGCCGGCACGTACCTCTGGCCCCACCCCACCCCACCCCACCCCACCCCCTGCCTTGGCTGCCTGCACCCCCCCCCCGCCCCACCGCGGCAGGAGATGCGGCCTGACGACAGCGAGGAGGGGGTGCCCAGCAGTGCCCTGCGCGAGATAGCGCTGCTGCTGGAGCTGAGGCACGACAACGTGGTCAGGTGGGTGTTTGCGTGTGTGGGGGGGGGAGGGACGAGGGTAGGGAGAGGCGAGGAGAGGCAGAGGCGAGGGGACGAGAGGCGAGGAGAAGGGGGCTATTTGCCTGAGCCTGACGAATGCGGCCCATTGTCAAGACGAGGAAGAGGGGTGTTTTCGGGTTTTGTGTTCCGGATAATGCTCATGTCAACATGCCATGCACATGCGTCCACTCATTCACTCGCCCACTCATCCGCACATGGTGCGTCACAGGCTGCGCGAGGTCACACGCGACCTGTCGCGCCCCGACCCAGCCGCGGCGGCTGCAGCGGCCGCAGCGGGCGGGCGCTACCCGGGCGGCGGCGGCGGCGGTGGTGGTGCGGGCGGCGGCGACAGTGCGCAGCTGTTCCTGGTGTTTGACTTTGTGGTGAGCGGGGTGGGGGCCACACGGGGGCGCGTGACTGTACGTGGGGTGGAAGGGACGGCGCTTGCAAGCATGCGGGTAGGGTCCATCGTGCAGGGGCAGGCGTCAGAGCTTGGCATTGCCCGGGTCCTTCTCCCCTAGCACTACCTTTCCCCCTGCGTCTGAACGCCTCGTGTCTGACTGCGAGTGATGTAACCATCCCCGAGAATTGGTGTATGTTTGCGAGTTAGCAAGAGGGGAGGGTATGAGTGCGCAAGCACACAGAGGCCATCGGCATATGATGGGACACATCACACACACGCACACACACATCACACACACACACACACACGCACACACACATCACACACACACACCCTCCCTGCCCGCCCCCCGCTGCAGGACATGGACGTGCACCGGCTGATGCAGCTGTACCCGGCACTGGGCGCCAACGCGCAGCTGGTCAAGGTATGCGGGCTGGGAGGGGGGGCGTGTGGGGGACGTGGGACGTGGGGGAGGTCACTGACACGGACCCAGACGCTCCAGGCCAGACCCCCAGGGCCGGGGGCCGCCTCCTGTGGGTGTACGGCACCCCGTACCGCATCCCACTCGGGCCCCTCGGATCTCCGGCCCACCCTGTGGCCGCCCTTGCCCTGCCCCCTCAATATCCATGCCCTCTCCCCTCCCTGCACGCCCCTGCGCCCCCTGCCCCCCCTGTCCCCCCGGCAGTACCTGACCTACCAGCTGCTGTGCGGGCTGGACTACTGCCACCGCCGCCGAGTGCTGCACAGGGACCTCAAGCCACAGGTGCGTGCAGGGTTGGCAGGGGCGGCAGGGGCGGCAGCGGTGGCCAGGGTGGCAGATGAGTCACACCAGGTACCACTCAACCATTGCCCTGCCTTGCATTGATGCTGTACCTTATGCCACGCCCCCCTCTCGCCCATCCTCCTTCCTCCCTCCCCCTCCACACACACACACACACACACACACACACACACACACACACACACACACACACACACACACACAGAACCTGCTGGTGGATGTGCGGGGGGGCGCCAACTCACTCAAGATCGCGGACTTCGGACTCAGCCGCGCGTTCGGGGTGCCAGTCAGGCTGCTTAGCCCCGAGGTGGGCGGGTGTGGCGGGTGTCCGAGGGCGGTGGGGTGGGGGCGGGGAGCGGGAAGTGGGTGGGCAGGTGAGGGGACACAGTCATGGGTCCTGAGAGCTCACGTGGCGCTGGGCGCGGGACCGCGTCCTGGGAGGGAGGTCGCGGCGGGGCCACTGCACCTGGGCCCAGCACACGGCCGTGACCGTGTGTATCCTCCACCCCGGGGGCAGCCATACAAACACACCACACACATCTCGTGCCTTCCACACCCCGCCTCTGCGCCGCCCTCCACACCTGGCCCCCCCCCCCCAGGTTGTGACCCTGTGGTACCGCCCTCCCGAGCTGCTGCTGGGCGGGCGGCTGTACGGCAGCCCCGTGGACCTGTGGAGCGCCGCCTGCTGCGTGCTTGAAGTCAGCAACAGATGGCCGCTGTTCCCGGGGGCCACGGTGGGGGCAGGGGGGGTTTAGTGGGGCTAGCGGGGTACGAGGAGGAAGGAGCCTGGGGTGAAGGCTGGGGAAAGGAAGGGATGGACGGCAGGAGGGTGGGCGGGGGAGGGAGAGGCAGTCATTTTCATGGGAAGTTGGGGAGGGTCTGATGGCCCTAGCGACTCCACACACCCCTTACTACCCGGTGTCCGTTCCCAGACCCCGCCGCCCCTTGTGTCCCAGTCCTTGCCCCTGTCGCTGTCGCTGTCGCTGTGGCTGTGGCTGTCGCTGTGGCTGTCAGGAGATCGACACCCTGATGAAGATCTTTGAGAAGCTGGGCTCACCCGATGAGGCCAGCTGGCCGGGCCTGGCCGACCTGCCGCACTGGCGCCCGCAGATGCCCAAATGCCCGGGCCGCAGCTGGGAGGAGGTGAGGGGCGGGGTGGGGGGTGGAGGCGGAGGCGGGCAGAGGCTACTCAGAGGCAGGGGGGCTGGAATGAGCTACCTTCCCCCCACGCCCCCCCCCCCACACACACGGGCACAGATCGCTCCGCGCCTGGAGCCCGCCGGCCGCGACCTGATGCGCCGCATGCTCACATACGACCCCGCGCAGAGGTGGGTAGGCGTGTGAGTGATTGTGGTGGTGGTGATGGTGGCAGGGTACAGAGTGGTCGAAACTGATGCCGATCAACCTGATTTCCAGCCCAAGAGTCGATTTTGGCCGTACGTACATTTGGGGGGGCGTTGTATACATCATTCCTGGATACAAAGAGGCACGACGGCAGGCGTAGGCGCAGTGCCGCAGAGCCAGGTGCCGGCGCCATACCGTCCGGGGCTCATTCATCGTAGGCTAGTGCATCCTGGTCCTGGTCCTGGTCCTGGTCCTGCTCCGTACACTGGTACGGTGAGCACACCCCACATCCCCCCCCACACACACCACATGCCCCCCGGCCCCCTGTCGGTGCCCTGCAGGATCACTGCCGCCGCCGCGCTGCGCCACCCCTACTTCGCAGACATAGGCCCGCTGCTGGAGCACCCGCCGCAGCTGTAGCCGACTAGCGTAGTGGGCTGGCTGGCTGGCTGGCTGGCTGGCTGGCTGGCGAGGGTGGGGGCGTGGGCGTGGACGGGAAGACATGAGGTACGGTACTGGCTGCTTGTGTGTTGACTGGGCGGCGGGCCGGTCGCATTGCCCCATGAGTAATGGGCGGGGTTGGTGCAAGTTGGCGGTGATGGGTGGAGCACTGCAGGTGCCTGGGGTGTGAGGTGGTGGCTGCTGCCATGGGGTGGCTGGGCCGGGCGGGTGGCGTATGCCACCGGCAGGACGGGTGGCATGAAGGGGCGGGGGGATTGCGCCAGTGCGTTACAAAAATGTGGCTATGTTGCGATGTCATTACGCCATGACCCCAGTAGGGACAGAGAGATGACAGGGGGGGGGGTGTCGATGGAGGCGGGTGTCATGGAATCAACCATTTTGGGACATGCAGAATGTTTAGTCGGATGAGCCCGCCGTATGTGCTGCCGGTGTCTTTGTGCTGCATCACAAAGCGCAAGCACACAGGGGCGTGAGTCCGAGGCTCGGAACTACCGTATACTGCCGTACTGCAGGGGAGCGACGTGTCGGCCCGTATGAGCTGGTCGAGCGTAGCAAGTAGCCCCGAGTGGCGGCTGGGTCTGGTGGTCACGGCCTTACGGAGTCAGTGGCAAGGAGGTTAATTTGTGGCAAGAAGGATGGTCCGAGGGGAATGGGGCTGAGCCGGGCTGAGCCCAAGCCATATCGTCGCCGTTTCGTGGCCCTTCGAGGCCGTAGGTGTCGACACTACCTCAAGTTCTCAACAGAAGCTCGGAAGGGCAGCACGAGTGGGGTTCTGAGTGAGCAGGCTGGACAGCTGTGGCACGTTTCCGCCCGCACGTACCCATCGAGCTCGCTCGCTCGCTGGCCAAAACCAGTCCATTTCGACCGCAGGCGAGCGTGGACCGCCCTGCCACTCAACCAGTAAGTCAATGCTATGTATGAGAAGTGTCTGAGAGCGCGGGGGAGTCAGGGGTGACCTTTTTGCCGTCGGGGAAACCCCCTATCTGCCCCCAAGACCCCCCGCACGGAAAGGGCCGTACGGCACTGGGGCAAACTTCGGACTACGGATTTGACATGCTGGCAAGGTGCCCATAAGGTTAGATTCCTAGTCGGACTTTTGCCCCGACCGGTTTTGCGGGGTTGAAGCGAGTGCAAATTTGGACGGTGCCCACAACGCGGGTGAGACCGGGTTGGGTCAGCGCGAGAGGCTGGTGCTGACAACTGCTTTGTTTCGGGCATGTTTCGCATCTGCACCGCTGGGGGCAAGTTCAAGCCGATCGCCCCCGTACACCCCGCTAACCGACCCCAAGTAATCAAAACCGCACAGGGCGAAGGCGGTCCCGTCACGGCCGATCCGTGCAGATCCGTGCGAGTGGACGAGGGGGGCTGGCGGGGGAGAAAAGGCTGAGGTCCCCTAAGGCCCCCGGTGAACCCCACCCGCTACTGACTGGTTTCCTCTTGTGCTGCCTGGTAGCTACGACAACCTCTTCTGGCATCGTGCGCATTCGTTTCCGTGAGCATCATGCCCCCGGGGAACAGCTGAAAAGGCCGCGGAGACTGCAAGATGTACCTAAACCCGAGCCACCGACTGGAGGTGAGCCGTGAGCGGCTTGGACCTATCACCCTTGATGACGCGCGATGTGTAGTCCTTTACAATTCAACGGTGTCGCGCCGCAGTTGCTTGCCACTGGACGCAACATCGCCATCCTACCCACCGAACCTTACTAAGCACCGACCATCAATTAACGTATGTTCACGGGCGGTCGGGGGCGATCACGCCCACGCCTGCGCCTGAAACACCCTTCGCTCCTGCATTGTACTAAATCCCCCCGTACTTCCAACTCTGTATCTACCGCTGTTTGTTGAAAAAGCACGAACAAAACTTGCATGTATATAATACGCACCACGATTGGTGGCGGGAATCTCGTCAAGTAACGTGCCTACCACGCAAGCGCCCGCATACATTGGGCAGCCCATGCCACCAGACCTTCTCAAGTCACCAAAGTCTCCTCACACACTCTTTTACTATGCACTGCCATGCCCAAATGCAATGCATGTGCGCAATAGCGTGCCTACCGCCAGTCTCGCCGCAACAGCGCCCCGTGTCTCATGGAGCACATGGAGCACCGACCCAGCCTGTGCACCACCTGAACCAACCGCCAGCAAAAACCTCAATCAAAGACCATGAATGCTATGATTTCGAGCCGTCGTGTCCTTCTCTCGTGCGCAGCCTCGGTGGCCCACCACATTGTCTTGCCTGGTTCACCATGTAGCCAGCGACGCAAGCATAACCTTCACAGCCCGCGCCAAGGCAGGTGCAATCGTCCCATCTCCTCGCCCTAGCCAAGAACAGGCCGCAATACGCCTCAATCATCGCACGTATGTCGCCTGGCCCTACCCAAAACATATACAACGCCCGCCGCTTAAGAAGCCCTACTCGAAGGCTTACCAGCATACACCAACCCAAGCTCAAGGTGAACCACCGTCCCAACATGTCTTGTGTGAAACCGTAAATGCATCACTGTGCATCCGAATTGCCTTTCTGCGCCTTTCCGCCAGCCAGTCAGAGTTTGATACAACATACAAACGGCAAGAAAGGAAGGAATCCGGAATCCACCATGGAGAATGGTGCACTGGCTCACCTGTACGCGGTGCAGCCAGGACATGTGCCTAGCCACAGCCCGCGTTTGCACAGAAGATAGTCAGCACGCAAGCCAACACAGCAACAAACTGGTTAGCAATTCAAGCGCCTCGCATCTAGAGATACTGCATGTCTGTTCACGTCAACAAGCACAACTGGTCGGGTTATGCCACACCAACCCAACACAACAGAGGGTTGCAGAAACACCAAGCGCGTACATCAACACGTGGTCCTCCGGGCGGACACCAACTTTCGCCAACATACCACGCCACCAAAAGCAAACAGGTTATCACCACGGCGCGTCGTGCACACCGGCCTGCGGCCGCGGCATTCCGCCGCCCTCATGCTCACAGCCCTTCCGTCCTTCACGGCATCAAGTATTCCTGCACACATTCCTGCACAGGTCGGGCCCTGGCTGCGTGCTCACGCACGTATGCTGCCACCCCACCCGACCACCCCAAGCGTGTTCGGTAAGCCATCCAAAACAACAAGCGATTCGTCTTGCTATTATTACTACACTCTCATCGGATCATCGTCCCCCCTGTGTTTCCTCGGGCGCGTGGCTGCTGTCAACACCATGCCTCCCCTCGCCACCTGTGCCAGCCCTCAAGCCAAAGGGTTCCCTGACTGCCCCGCAGCGTGAATATGCACGCCATTCATGGACATCTAGGCTGAATGAAGGAATCTGTCAAGTCGTAGTTCAATCAAACTATGAGATATCTCCAGGCCGCACCTTGGCGCGGTCAACACGAAACCCGCGTTCGTGGAATGGCACAGAAATTTCGCAGTCTTATTCACACTTAGTACACAACGCCGCACCCAATATAATTTGTGATGACAGCCGCGCGGCAGCGATCAGAATCAGAGCCTGACCAAGGGCCTTGGCTCCCGCATGCAATAGTAAACTTGCACCGACACGGCACGGCGCCCCTAGAAACGACTGCATGCGCTTCAGCCTGTCTTCCGTGCCTAGAGCGGGCTCTCGACACAGGCCGCACCCGGAAACATCACTGACGCAAGTGTAGAGCCCGCAGGGTTGTAGCCCCGAAACGCGAGCGCAAAATGGTGCATTCAACATGCCATTAGGCCTGCGCATTATGCGCCGGTACTGATGGCCGGCTGCGTCATTGTTGCGAGTCAAACGCCAGTGCGCTGGCCTGTTCGCCGCTTGGCTAATGCGGCTTCCGCCTGCTGGAAATAACCGTCGATTTCAGCTCTTGATGGTGCGCCGAACAGGCTGCGTGCAACGCCTGCCGCTTGAAGGGCTGCGAGACAAGGCTCCCCGGCCATGGGTGCAGGCGGGTGCGGAACGTCCAGTGCACCGTCCTGCGCGACGCCTTGTCCCAACACCGGCATGTTTAGACTACGTGCACTAGCCCAAGCATGTGGGAGCGGTGGCGGAGCTTGGAGCGTCGTCAGAGGCAAGTTGCTTGGTGTCGCGTCCATAGTTTCGTTTCTAGTTGCAGTCAGCAGTCATAAGTTATGGTAGAGGTCTAGTGTTATGAGCGCAAGTAAGTTTATGACTATGCAGCCCGCCGAGCGCTATGTTGGGCGGAGCCTGATCGACCACCTCGAGCCCTGTGCTGCATCGGCTTAAACCCCATTCTTATCTGATGCTGGCTTTGAGCTATATGCTTCTAGATTCTCCGTGGGGCGACTTAGCCACTTAGGCCCCTGATGCTACGCGTGCTTCTTCGCAACGCACCGTCAGCCGCACATCAAGCATTAAGAACATAAAGTCGTTTAAATCGGTGCTATGGTGCATCTTGTAATAGCCGCCCAGCGTGGTTCGTCGTGACGACAAAAAGGTGACGGCTCTATAGGCAAGACAGTCGCCGAAACTGGCATCACAAACAGCAGCGGTGCTCCTGAGCGCGCAGAGTTGATCGCTTCGAAGAGGCTGGACATAGCGCCGCTCACGAATTCCAACTACCCGGTGTCTTCGGGGGGGGGGGGGGGGCGCTGGCAGCTCGTGACTCCGTGGCACGCACCCTTCAGCTTGCCCTTGAAACAAGAAAGGTATGGCTCTTCCTCTCAAGGGGAGCAGTGGGCTGTGCCGCGACACCACAATACCACATTGGCGGTGTCGGAGGCCGAATTACCGAATGTCCGGGTCGGTTTGTACGTTTCTCGGGCGGCGCCGCGCGCTCCTCCTCCAAGAGTCCAAGGAATTCAAGTCCGTCGACGAGGAGAGGCCGCTTCGGCAGCCGATAGCCCCCATACACCCCTGTGCGCGGAGTCACACGGACTTTGTCCGCGGGAGGGTTCGCAGCAAAGTCGGGGTTGGTGGAGTTAAGTTGGGCCCTGATAGCATGTGATGGCTCGGCGTCTTCGGGTGCTGGGACTGTCCCCTCTGTAACATCCGCATTCATACACCCCGCTAACTGACCCCAAGTAATCAAAACCGCACAGGGCGAAGGCGGTCCACGCGGGTACCACCAGGCGGCTGGATGGGGTCTACGGGAGCCCCTTCTTCCGCGGGCCTTTTCACTATGAGCAATAACTCGTACAAGGATGCTGACCCGACCTACCCCCCACAATTCGATAGCGCTCTATCCGCCTGGCTAGTTAGATGTCTTCTACGAGCTATTGCCCGTGGTGAAAACTGGGCTGCCGTCCGGGGGTGCGTTTTCCCAGCCAAACCCGCACGTTGGACGTTGCCCCGGGGCAAATCCTACCGCATCATCATCAGCCAGAAGTGGTCGGCAAAGGTCCAAATTATGCTTATCGGGGCTCAAGTCGCGAAATTGACCGAAGCCCATGTCTCGCATATGCGCTGTTTGGGGCCTGAATCTATTGCCGTCGACATTAATTCTCGTATAGATGTAATCAAAATAGCTTCAGGCTAAGTTGGCGGGGTCCTGGCGAGCGCGACATATAGCATTTCAACTTGAGCTCTCGCTCAAAATTATGCCCGAGCACCATCCAGGGACCTTATTATGTGTAATGGGATGTCAATTCATGGTCGGGGCGACAGTCTGGGCATAGACCTTGCGATCCCGCCCTTGACCCCCGGAGTGGTACCCGCGTGAGGCGGTCCCGTCACGGCCGCTCCGTGCGAGTGGGGCGCGACGCCTGGACGAGGGGGGCTGGCGGGGGAGAAAAGGCTGAGGTCCCCTAAGGCCCCCGGTGAACCCCACCCGCTACTGACTGGTTTCCTCTTGTGCTGCCTGGTAGCTACGACAACCTCTTCTGGCATCGTGCGCATTCATTGCAGCTGTCAGCTGTACGCCACTGCATCGTCGCCAGCCTCGCCGCGGCACATGGGGGGGGGGGGGGATGCATGCAGCGGCGCCCATACTTACCACGCTTGGCCGGCGCCAGTACATACTACCAGCACAGCTCGCCCGGTGCAGCCGCCGTTCAGCCCTTTAATCAGCCCGCCCCCAGCTAGGCAGCCACCCTGCTTCACTTGCTCGGCAGCTTTGGCCGGCATCGGTTACTGACATCCGCCACGCCGCTTCTTTCTTCTCCCGTTTCTTTCCGCTTGCCCACGCATATGCTCCATGGGCGCCCGCGGATGCCTGGCTTCGTTCCAGGTGGGTGCATTTTGTGGGTTACGCGTTGTCGCGGCGAATGGCAGCAGCCCAGTTGCGAGCTGGAACACGTCCGCCCCTGCAAGCGGCAGCAGTCTCCACGACACTCGGACTCCGTTTGGCGTGCCGAATGCGGAGCAGCGTGGAGCGCGCACCGGTGTCTCGTCTCGAAGGTAACAAGTAACCGCATTGCCGCTGACACTAACTTGTTTCGTGACGTTTATTGCTAGCCTGGAGCTCGCGACGGCGTCTTGCATTCGCATTCACTAGCAAACACTTCGCATTCATTTCCGTGAGCATCATGCCCCCGGGGAACAGCTGAAAAGGCCGCGGAGACTGCAAGATGTAACTAAACCCGAGCCACCGACTGGAGGTGAGCCGTGAGCTGCTTGGACCCATCAACGACGGCACCCTTGATGACGCGCAACGGCGCGCTGTTTGCAGGCCCAGCGCACACGCCTGGATGACAGCACGCCGCCGCCCTCGGCACTCGTGGACCCCTACTGCTATGGCCTGCACTATGCGGTCTCTTTGTTTCCTCGTCAGAGAGGTTACAATCACCGGCGCTTTAGCACGAGCCCCACTGTCACTGGTGCGGAATGATAGGAGGCGACAGGAAACCCGGGAAACGGGGAAACGGCGGGATCAAAGACGGACACACACACACACACCCCGTCGCGTAGGCATACCCAATATGTATGGCATCTATTTAAGTCACCTCCACGACAACGCAATCCTGTGTAGACTGCCTTGCAGAGCTGAAGTCTTCACCCAGCTCATTACATTTACAGCTGTGGTGACAACGAACATCAACTTGTGTACCTGAAAAAGCAATTGCGGTGTCCATAGTCTTCACCGTGTGAGGGTGATTAAGGGCGGGGCACAATTCCTGAGGCAGCTCAAGCCCCGCCCCGAGCACAGCAACCAAAAATGAGTAATACAATTGGAAGGTCAGAAAAGTCGGTGGCTTTGGAAAAGGAGGCGAAGGAGCTCTTGAAGAAGGCGAAGGGCTTGACGGTGCCATCAATTCTTGAGCTTCGCATCAAGCCTGACTGGGAGGCCGCCGCACCTCTTTTGGACAAAGCTGCGCTGATGTACAAGGTGCGCTCAGTGGGGGCTCGCAATGCAGCCACGTTCGCCTCTGTGTTTGGGCGTCACCCATCGTGTCTTGTTCCGGCGCCCACTCACAGCAAGCGGGCAACCTGGAAAAGGCTGTGGAAGCGTACGAGCGGGCGGCCTACGCACAGGAGCGACTAGGCAGCCAGTGGCACGCGGGCAAGCACTACGAGGTGTGCTCGTGCCGTGTAGTGGCGGGCATGGGCAGTGTGGCCTGGGAGTGGCAGAGGGAGGAGGCGGGATTGCTGCGTGGCCTCATGCCTACCCGCGGCCCCTGCGTGCGACCATATTGCTGTGCAAGTGCATGTCAAGAACCAGCAGCAGCAGCAGCAGCAGCAGCAGCAGCAGCAGCAGCAGCAGCAGCAGCAGCAGCAGCAGTGAAAATTGGAGCGGACATGCGCGGCTTGCCGCGGTCATCCGTGCACGTGACCGCTGCGCCACAGTGCTCGTCCGCTGCCCGCATGCACTCGCGCTGCTGCAGCCGCTTGACCTGACCCCCGCCTCCACACCCGCCCACACACCCGCCACCACCCAGGTGATTGCCGAGCTGTGCCGCAAGCTGGAGCAGCCGGCGCGGGTGGGGCACTACTACAAACTGGCGGCGGACGCATACATGCAGTGCGGCAAGCCCACCACAGGTGAGCCGGACGAAAGGGGGTAGAGGGGGTTGTAGATACCAGCCCACATTAAACCAAATCCAAAGGGGGGGCGGGCAGCCGCCCATGCTAGACGGAGCGATTAGATAAGGGGCCAGGTTCACGGGAGCCTGACCCAAAGTGCGCTAGGAAGTATAACGGTCCATGAAGGATGGGGAGGGGCGTTTGTGCCCGCCGGCTTTGTGAAAGATCTCGAGTGAGGTGAGGGGTGGCAGGGAATACGGTACGGTGGCAAACTTCAAACCCCGCTGGTGAAGACGGTATGAATGGAGTGCCAGATGCGGGGAGCGCCCTTGTGCTCTTACCATACACCTGCATACAAAAACATACACACACGGACGGGTACATATTGAGGTCAGGCCGGCGCTAACGGGGCGCTGCCGCTGAGGGGCGTTGAAAGTGGCCGCTGACCGCCCCTTGTGGCCACCACCTACCCTCCTTCAGAAGCCAGCGGCCTCCTGCGCCCCCTCCGTCCTTCACCTTGGCCCATCCCCGTCTCTCGCCCTCTTGCCCCCCCCCCCCAAGCCGGCGAGTGCCTGTGCCGTGGCGCCCGTGTGCTGGAGGACACGGACCCCGACACCGCCATCAAGCTCTACTACGACAGCCTGGATGTGTACGAGAGCAGCGAGAAGGACGCGTACAGGTGGTCGGGGCTCCAGGCATGAGTAGTTAGAAGAAGGCGATGTTGGATCGGCGCAGCGGGGGCAGGCGCAGGCGGGGCGGCGGGGAAGCGTGGAGTGGGTGGGCGGGAAGGTGGGGTTGGGCGGACATGGATTGAGGGAGGTCCGGCCAGTACGGTACGGCCCTCAGCACCACCACTGCCACCATCCGGGGGCCCAGTCCCACACAACCCCACATCTCCCACCTGTATGTGCCCGCCTGCGTCCCACGTGCCCCCATCACCTCCTGCTCCCTGCGCGCTGCCCCCGCGCCCGCGCCCCCCGCGGCCCCCTCGGTGTCATCAGTGTGGACGCCTTCCGCCACGCCGTCGCCTTCCTGCTGCGCCAGGAGCTGTGGGCGGATGCGGTGGAGGTGCAGATGCGGTTCGGGGCGGTCAGCGAGAAAAACAACGCGCGACACTCCCAGAACAAGGCATACCTGGGTGAGTCACCGCTGGCAACGGCAACATGGGCTGGCAGGGAGCTGGCGGGGAGGCTGAGGAGCAGAGCTGGGGAAGGCCAGACGCGCCGGCGTGGCGTACCCTGACAGGCACACTGCTCGGCCCATTGTGAAGCCCCTGTAACCCGCGCCTCTCTAATGGTCGTGCCTCACCCATCTCCGCTCTCCCCCCCCCCCCCTGTTCCCGGCTCCAGGCGCCGTGGTGACGTGGCTGTGGGCGGGCGACGCGGAGAAGGCGTGGCTGACCTTCCAGGACGCCATGGGGGTGGAGGCCTTCGCGCACACCGAGGAGGCCTTTGCCGCGGATGCGCTGTTCGAGGCGTACAGGTGGGCGGGCGGGGGTGGGGGTAGTTCATTGCAGAACCCATGGCAGGTTGTGTGCCCGAGCCCAACGAAGAAGGGGGGTACATCAATTCCAAACCCATGTTCCAGCGACTCGCTTACCATCGAGTGGCACCCAGGCTCGTGGCACGCTTTAACCCAACGCGCTCAGAGCAAACAGAGCGCAACACTCTTCAGACACTCACATGCGGGGTACCAGAGCAGCACCGGCGCCAGGTCGGGAGCGCCGGCGGCGTGACGAACACGTGGAGGGTGGAATGTGGGGGGCAGCAACGTGTAAGCGTAAAGGTGGTAAGGGAAGCTCGGGCTCATCCTATTTCTGAGCCTGAGGAACTAGTGCGCGCGAGCCCGGGTGCCATAAAGGGAGGCGAAGGGCTGCGCGCAAGTTGATAAGGGTGGAGCTGCCGTGTTACTCAAGGGGTGGGGCAATCACTAGCAGGCGTTAGTCTGGGCGGCGACGAGGAGCGTCGGCCCGGGGGTTTGTTAGTGGGGGCACAAAGGGGGTGCAGTTAGTAACCGGAAGAAGGAAGGGGTTGATAGTTGGTGTGGGAAAGGGGAATGGCGTGGGGCGGGGACAGGGGGTGTGAGGGGGTTGGGGTTTGGGTGGGGTTGGGTGTGCAAGCCGGCGCCCCGTTCAGGGGGAAGGTGGGGGTAGTTGCTGCAGCCCCTTCCCGCAAGGACTCGGGACAAGGGGACCGAATGGTCGTCAAGACGTGCCCGGTGGACTGATGGGATACCGAGGGGAGGGGCCGTGTGGCCACTCCGCACGGTCCGCCCCGCACCTGGTCATGCGTAGGACCCCCTGGCCTGAGCTCTTCACTGTCACGCGCTGTCCCCCATCACCACCTGCCCGCCACCACGGTCTGGGCCTACCACACAGGAACAACGACGCGGACGCCGTCCAGGCGCTGGTCAAGTCCAAGTCCCAGTTCAAGCACATGGACCACTGCGTGAGTGATGCGGCCCAGACCCGCCCCGCCTGTCTGCTGGGTGTACCGGGCTGCAAGGTGCCTAGGGGGACACGGGGCAACGGCAGGGGGGGCCGGGGCGTTGGCGAGGTGGGTGGCTTGGCTGGTGGGCGGGGTACAGCGGAGGCGATGCTGTTGGGGCGTTGGCGGTTGGGGCGTTGGCATTGGCGGTTGCTGAGTGGTGAGCTGTAGATTGCTGATGGGCGGCACAGTGTCCAAGTGACCAAGCGAGTTCGAGTTACACAACCTTGCTAGGTGTATGCCGTACTGCATTGCCCGGCCCCGCGTGTGCATGCCCGCTGGCCTGCTGCACTGCCCGGCCCCGGGGCCGGCTGGCCTCTGGCCCTGCCGACCGCATGCACGGGAGGCATACAACTGCACGCCCCATGGCCGGACCAGCATTTGCGGCATCCCACCGCATCTCACTGCACTGCCGCCATCCAACTAACGAAGTGCTTGCGAGTGAATGCGAATGCAAGACGCCGTCGCGAGCTCCAGGCTAGCAATAAACATCCAACGAGTAGAAACACCAATGCGCACTTCATGTCCAACTTCTCACACACACACATACACACACACACGCGTTCGTCGTCGTCGCGTCGTAAGTAACTCCGTCGCGCCGTCTGGGCGGGCTTCGTTTTGTTGTTTTCTTTTCAACACACGCGTTCGGTCCCCTTGTCCCGAGTCCTTGCGGGAAGGGGCTGCGGCAACGACAGGACACACACACGCACACACACACACACACACACACACACACACACACACACACACACACACACACACACACACACACACATACACACACACACACACACCACACTTGTGCTCTCCAACACTGGTGCCCACACTGTGTTATCTAACACACGCCCGCGCGCGCGCCCGCTCGCAGGTGGCCAAGCTGGCTCTGCGCCTGCCCAACCCCGGCTGCCGCATGCGCCGCATGGCCCGCAAGCTCAACACGCTCATGGCGCAGTCGGAGGAGGAGGACCAGGGCGAGCAGGGCGAGGAGGGCGAGGAGGGCGGCAGGCACGAGGAAGAGCTGCTGTGAGGCGGGCGGAGGCGTGTGCCGTGCACCGAGGTGCCCTGGGGCGCGCTGAGCAGGGCATGAGCGGTGGTGGGCCCTGTTCCCACGGCGGCGCGCCGGTGTCGGGCTGTGCTGTCGCCAGGGCGGGCCGGCGGGGAGGTGGGGTCGGCTGGTCGCGGGCAGGAGAGTGCGTGTGCGTGCTTGTGTCGAGGAGCAGCTGGCAAGGGGGCTGTCCGGGACTACTGCGCGGGGGGGGGGGGGGGGCAGAGGGATGGAAGCGGGGGGTGCCGCACGATGTGTGGAAGTAGCGGAAGCTGTGAGGCTTGCGTGCGACGTCACGGCCACCGGCCGTGAAGCAAATGTGGTGGAGGCGGTACGGTGTACGAATAGATACGGTTCGACTTGCAATGAAAACGGACCCCTGACCGTCGCCCCCTAGGGCCAAGCATGCACTGCCTCCACCTGTGCACGACATTCAAGGCCTTGCCTGGCTAGGCCTCTTGCCACAGCGCCGCGCCTCACCTGGGGCCGCGAATTGAAATATGAATTGCTTGGAGGTGGGCGGAGCGGGAGAGTCCGGAACCGCTCTCAGACCAAGGCGCAATGCACTTGTCGTGGGCGGTGCAGCACAGGGTGGGGGGGGGGGCAGCGGAACCGCAGGCCCATGACCCCATCTCACCATCTGGCCTGCGCCCGCACGGCTCCACCTGCTGTGGTTCGCCCAGCGCCTCACGGGTGCTGCAGTCGAGCTGCCAGCTCCGTTGCAATGACCTCCGCTGCTGGGAACACCAGCTCCTGGCAATGGGGCCCGTCCGCGGGGGTGACCTCACCAGCTACTGCCGCCGCCGCGCCATGCCCAGCCCCCTGCTGCTGCCGCCGCTGCCTGGGCTCCACCACGGCCCACATCTCCTCCGGCTGGACTTCCAGCGCGGCCAGCTGTGAGCCCAGCAGCGAGGGCGGCATGAAGTGGCCGCCGGCCGCCGCCCTGGCCGCCAGCCGCCGCCGCAGATCCGCCTCGCTCGGCTGCAGCAGGATGTAGGCAACACGGGAGGCGCCGGGGCTGGAGGGCGTGGCAGCAGCGGCGGTGATGCCCGTGCTGGCTGCAGCGGTGCTGGTGCATGACCTGGCGGCTGTAGAGTGTGGGTCGGGCGCGCCCCAGCAAAGCAGGTTGCGGTACACGGGCTTCAGCGCCGAGCAGCTCACAACCAGCCGATCACCAAACTCCAGCGCCTGCGACCAATGTTGACTTTCATGGTGTCATAGATTTACGACGATGGCAACGCGAAGCAACTTGAAGTTCTTGCGAGCGTAGCCCTGACCTTGGCAATGCGCTCGCGAATTCTATAAAGCCACGGCCACCGGTCCTCGTCAGTGAGCGGAATGCCACTACGCATCTTGGCAATGTTCTCGGGCGGATGCAGCTCATCGCCCTCCAGGAACGGAGCGCCCAGCGCTCGCGCTAGTGCGGTCCCGACACTAGACTTGCCGCATCCGGCCACGCCCATCACTACGAACACCAGCGGATCAGGCGCGCCGAGCGGCTCCATTACGGCTGCGTGTTGTGATGTATCGTGGCCGTTGTAATGGACCAGGCAGGATTACTGACGAAGGATTGATTACAGTCCGCATTTTTGCGCCGGCCCATGTGGCCCATGTCCACACGGATGCCTGATGTCTAGCCTAATCAGCGCCTATACCAAGCCAGCCCTAGAGCACCCTAGCCTACTCCAGCCTAAGACCAGCGCATGTGACTGCTCCTACCTTGCACCTACCTGCACGAACTGCCATCCCGGCTTCCCCGCCAGCCTTATGCACGTCCTGTCTTCCGGTTGCAGCCATCACCCAACCACCCGGGGCCACCTGTCCTCCCCAGCGCGCCGCACACCACATGCCCCTGCTCCCGCCCAGCAAACCCCGTGCACGTGCCGCCCCTATTCCTGCCCAGCCTCCTGCACCTGCTGCGCCTGCGCCTGCGCCGCCTGCTGCTGCTGCTGGCTGCTCCGCCGCGCCGCCGCCGCCTGCTGCTGCCTGCGGCGCTTGCCCACCTCGGCCTCCACCAGGCCGCCCAGCTGGTACTTGGCGTGCGCCTCGCGCATACTGGCGCACACCTGTGGGGGGGGCCGGGGGGCGGGGTGCGGCCAGGCAGTAGGTGAGGGCAGTGTCATCGTAACTCCAGGCAGCGGCCGAGTCCAGCACCCCCGGGTGGGCACTGGGCAGGTAACATGGGCGCTGGCAGCCCATACCGGATGAAGAGCCAGTCAACCCGTTAGAGCCGATGGCATTCCAAACTGCGAGTCATCCCGCTGCCCCCCTAACCTAAGCCCCGCACATCTAACCATCGCCACCTCCTTCCTCCAACCCCCCTCTCACCGCTGCCAGTGCCGCTGGCGGCAGCTGCTGCCCCGGCGGCAGTTTGGCTGCGGCCAGTCGCGCCGCCACCTGCCCCTCGCGCAGGCAGTGGAGGTGCTGCAGGGCAGGGAACGGGCGAGGGCATGGGGGTCCAGGCTTACATGAGGCGAAGGGGCGGCAGGAATGAGGGGCGCGGGCCCTCCGTGATGACGGACATGGACGCATGCGCCGCCAGTTAGCACGCTCCCCCGCGCGCCTGGCTCCAAACCCCTCGCCCCTACCCACCGGCTGGCTGAGCCGCACGTCCCGGTCCGCCGCCACCAGCTCCAACAGGCTCCACGCCAGACCCTCGCGCGCGTTGCGCAGCCGCAGCTGCGTCAGCCCCTGCCGCGCCAGGTGCGCACGCAGCCGCGCCTCCAGACCCGCGCCCACACGCAGCGGACCCTGTAGCACTGCAGGCGGCGCCGACGGAGCAGGCGCAGGGGCGGATTGGGCTGCGGTCGCCAGGCCCACCGGCACAGCGGCGCTGGGCCCGTTGCCGCGGGCATCAGCAGCAGCGCCCGGCGCTACGCCGCCTGAGCCTCGGCGCCGCGGGGTGCCACCGGCGGCCGGGCTGGGTGCCGCCGCGGCAGTGGCGGCGGCTGTTGCTGCGGCTGCGGGGCCGGCCAGCACCTGGTTGCGCCCGTGCGGCCGGGGTGAGGCCGGCGCCCCCGCCACTGCCGCCCCCGCCACTGCCGCCCCCGCCACTGCCGCCCCCGCCACTGCCGCCGGTGCACCTCCGGCGCCGTCCTCGTTGCCGCCGCCGTGTGCCGGCTGCTGTCGGGGCTTGCTGCGGGTCTGCTGGCGGGCGATGAATGCTTCCATGTCGTACTTGGCGGCCGCGCCGCGCATCAGACCAGACACCCGCTCCACCAGGGCAGGGCTGGGGGCGCCCCCGCCCCCGCCCCCGCCTTCCGGCTGGAGCTGCGCCAGGAAGCGCACCGCCGCGGTCCAGTCCAGCGGCGCACCCGGAGCCTGAGGGCGGGTGCATGGGGCAGCAGGCAGGGTGCTGGGCAGGAGTGCCGCCAAGGCACGGGGATGGATATGCCCCACTGCTCATGGACCCACCAACCTGCAGCCCCATAACCCTCATCCATATTCACGCGTTTTTCCTCTGCCCCCCGGCCTCCTCTCCTGTCTCATCCCGCCCCCCTCCTGTAATCCTGTCCCCTGCGCACCGTCTTGCCCAGCGCCAGCCCGTATGCCGCCACGTCCCGCAGCGTCCAGGCCAGGCCCTCCTTGCGGCAGTGCGACTTGAGCATGGAATTGCCCTGGGGGGCCAGGCGGGGGGGGGCGGGGGGCGGCGAGGTGTGGTGAGGTGGCTATTGCATATCCTAATTGCAATGCACCCAGACGCAGGGGAGTGGGGAGAGGAGGGCGAGCAAATCAGCTGTAAACGGCTGTGTCGGGTCAGACTGACTGGGCCGGTTGACCTGAGACCCGAGCATAGAAGGCATCAGCATTATTGCCGGTGCAACAAGGAGAGGTGCTGCCCCGCCCCCCCCCTTACGTCCGCACATAACAAAGGCTCACGCCCTTCTTTCATGCATCATGCATACCCGCTGAAAACCAAAACGCATCCACCGGCTCCCCTGCCGCGCAGCCTCACCATCTTCTGCAGGTGCTTGCGCAGTTTGCCCTCCAGCGCCGCACTGCTGCGCCGCCGTTCAAACTCCCGCCGCAGCGCCGCCACACCCGCGGCAGTCGACCGCACCTGGGCGCCCGCAGCCGCCTGGTGCCCAGCGGCGCCGCTGGCCGCCGGGACCGCCGCAGCAGCGGCAGCAGCCCCCACACCGCCGCCGTGTGTGCCTGGTTGCTGCGCGTGCGCGTCCGACGGCCGGCCCCGCTTGGGGGACCGCAGGACCTCCGCCGCCGCACCAACCCGTGTGCGCCCGGCAGCAGCCGTCAACCCAGCAGCAGCACCCGCAGCAGCAGCACCCGCAGCGGCGGCTGGCACCAGCCGCACAGCACGGAAGGGGGATGGCTGCGGCGACTGCGGCTGGCTGGGCCCCTCCGCGGCAGCAGGGGCGGCAGGCCCAGCCGCCAGGGGCGGACCCTGCGGGCCCTGTCCCTGTTCCTTCCCCTGTTCCGGCTCCTGCTGCGGCGGCCGTTTTGGTTTCTTGGGCCGCTGCTCCGGCACCCCTGCGTGTGTCGGCTGAACCCCAGACGCCCGCCCGCTCGGCCCTGCGCCCGCACCAGTGCCAGCCAAGCATACCCCGTGCACGCCGCCGCCGCCGCCAGCGGCAGCTGCAACGGCTGCCTCCGCCGGCCGCTTCTGCACACGCTGCCAGCCGCCGCCGCCGGGCGAGAGTGGCTGCAGCAGCGTCTGGCGCAGCGCCTGGCGGTCGAACCTGGGGCTGGGCTGTTGCGGCCCTGGCCCAGGTCCCGACACTGGCTCCTGCTTGATCCGCACTTGCTGCGGCGCCTGTGCCTGCGCGCCCGTGGCTGCCTCCGGGTCAGACTGCTGCTGGCGATTGCGCTGCTGGTCCCGCCGGCTGCTAGTGGTGGTTGCGGCCGCGGTGGCCTGGCGGCCCCACAGCGGCGGCCCCTCCTGGTCGGTGCAGGCGGTGCCCAGCGTCCCTTCCTCGCTGTCGGCGCCCCCGCCCCCGCCCCTGCCACTGATCCGTTCCCTTCCGGAGGCAGCATTGCCACCGCTGCCGCCACTGCCACCGCCGCTCTCACTGTCACTCTCGATGTCACTCTCACTGCTGCTGCTACTGCTGCTACTACCACTGCTGGTGGTGCCGCTAATCTCGCTGCTGCTGGAACTGTTGCCTCCATTGTTGCGCTCGTTCCTGCCGCCCACACCGCCGCTCGTACCAATGCTTCTGCTCTTGCCGCCGCTGCTCTTGCTGCCGCTACCGCTGTCTGAGTCGCTGCTGCTGCTGCTGCTGCTGCTCTTGCCGCTTTTGCTGCTCTCCAGCTCCGAGTCACTACTGCTGCTGTCGTTGCTGGCATTGCGGGTGCTGCTACTGCTGGTAGTGGTACTGTTGCTGCTGGTGCTGCCGCTGTCACCGCCACTGCTGGTGTCGCGGTCTGACGCGCGGTGGTGGTGGCTGCTGCCGGAGGTCACCTGGCTGCGACTGCGGGCCGCCGCCGCCTGGCTTGAGTTATCCGGCCCGCCGCCGCCAGCCCGCCCTTCAGCCGGGGCCGGGGCCTGCGCCCGCCCACACCCGGGCGCCGTGCCGGCCACCGCACAGCTGGTATCATCCTGCGCCCCGGGCTGGGCTGCCGCTGCCTGGGAGGGCTGCCACGAGCCGGCGGCGTCGGCCCCCTGCTCGGCTTTAACGGGGAGGCGGACGGGGCCCCACGTCTGCGTGGCGCAGGTGCGCATGCTTGGTCGCCGCGTGGGGTCTTGGGCCTGCAGTTGCGGCCGCGGCAATGGCGCGGACAGGTTACGCCGGCCGTCGCCGCCAGCCGCCGCTCCGCCTGGCGCGCTGGGGCCTGCTCCTCCGCCTGAGGAGGCGCGGGCGAGTTTGCGCGGCGGCGTGGCGCCCACCCCCACCTCTGACGTCATCGCCGCGCTCAGTCCCGCCGCACCTGCTGCTGCGGCAGTTGTCGCTCGCCCGGTTCCCCCGCCCGTGCCTCTCCCCTGCGCTGCTCCCCCTCCGGTGCCAGCTCCTGCTGCTGTGGCTGCTGCCCTAATAGCGGAACCACCGGCTCCATCTTTCCTGGCCCCAACCCCTGCAGCGGCCTTGCCCCCGGCTGGCGCAGTTGCCGCTGGCGCCGGAAGCAGCTGAGCTGCCCGCCCCGCCTGCGCCTGCGCCGGCAGCCCCGTCAGCAGCACGCCTCGGGCCTGCAGGAAGCCGCCCACTGCCTCCGCCAGCCGGCTGTCCCGCCAGCGCGCCGCCATGTGCGCCGCCACCGCGCCCAGCGCCGCCTCACCGCCCGCCACGTCGGCCAGGTCCAAACCGCCATCCAGAGCCACCCACACCGCGGCCTGTACAGCGGTCAGCCGGGCGGGGCAGGGCGGACAGGCGGAGGGTTGGGGGCTTGCGTTGGCAACGCGCTCGGCAGGTCGGCGCAGGAGAGAATTACAAGGGCATATCGCAAGCGTCACGTCGCATAGCTTACACTGTCTTGCGTGTTTCCTCTGCTTTGCTCTCGAACAAGCACGGATTGCACCGCGCACACTGTCCAAGCCCAGCCCTAATGGCCTGTATGTTGAACACGTCACTTGCCGGCAGCCTACAGCACACTTAGCCCCCGCACGCCCTGCCAGGAAGCCACCCGCCTCGTGGAAATCCAGCTCCTGCAGTGTGCGTGCGGGTGGCGTGCCGCGGCGGCGCAGCGCCTCAAGCGCCGTGGCGTGGCCGAACGCCGCCAGCTGGCCCAGGGTCCAGGGCAGCCCGGTCTTGCGGTCCTGGCTGCGCAGTGCGGTCATGTTGAGGTGCGACCGCACGTGGTCCTCCAAAGCCAGCCGCGTCTCGTCCACTGGGGGTGCGGGTGCGGGATGGTGGCCGTTGCGCGCCAGTCAGGCGCGGTGGCGAACGAGGGCGCGAGAGGCGAGAGGGCAGGGCGCCGCGTCAAGAAGGGGGGCGAGTTTTGAACCCGGCTGCCCCTCGCCGAGCGTAGTCCTGCCGCTTGCTTCTCAACTCAGGTATTTATGAAATTGATGAGCAGAGCGGTAGGACGCTGTTATGTCTGTGCAAGCATGTATCAGTGAAAGCAGCGCGGGCGCCCAAGCTTTGTAGCTAGCGTTCACCCGTTCTGTCAGCTCTGCCCCTGTCCCTACAAATTGCAAGGCGCTTTAGAAACTCACCTAACTTGCGCTTCCTTCCTCCGCCTGGAGCCCATCCACCAAGCAACGGGGAGCCCAGCATGACCCTGTGCCGGCGCTTAGCTTACTGGCCTCAAATCAGTCAGAACAGATCAGTTGTTTAAATTGTCAAGCGTTTGCATAGTTGCGTGGACACCGCTTCGGCAAGTACCGCTTTCAAAGCTGAAGAGCAAGCCGGTGTGCACACGCCCTTGCGTTCATCTTATGGCTTTTACTTTGAAGTTTGCTAAAGTCGATCACACCTCGCAGCTGGGCAGATATGATGGATGAGAGGATATGATGGGACTCGCTCGCGCTCGCGCATGCTGTTCGCCTGTTCCCACTGATCCTGATGCAACCCTGTGCCACGCTGTGCCACGCCGCGCGAGCCCGGCCCCGAAGCGATGAGCCACCGCGTGCCCCATCGAGTGCCTCTGGTCTGCCTGAACTCGCCCCAAACAGCTGACACGCCTTTACATATGCCACTGCAGCCAGCTGCCAGCACGGTTGCTGGGCGCGCCTGCACGCACACCCTCAAGCGCCGTAAACCGGCGCTCCGGCTGCAGGCCAGATTGTGAGACCGCGCAATGCCCGCCTCCACTTGCCTCCCATCCTTGCGTTCCTGTTCACCCCATCTTGCACTTCCTAGCCTGTCGTGTCCATTACTCATCTAGCATGTCTGTATGTCCTGCCTAAGGAATCAGTACACGCACCAGGTGCCTTACTACTCTTCCAGTGAGCTACCCACAGACCCCACTCGTCCAAGGTCAGTTGTATGCCATCAGGCGCTTGTCAACCAGTCACGTTGGTCATGTTGTACAGGTACTCAGGTCCCCCCTCAGCTCACGCCCCGTCAGCTCACTGCTATCGCGGCTTCTGCTGCTGCCATCCCTGCTGCCCCGGTGGCTGCCCTGGCGGCGGGCCTCGTGCGCCACTTCCATAGGAGCCTTGCGGTGGGCCGCCCGGGGCCCCAGGCCGAAAGGCCCCCGGCGCGCCGCCAGCCCCTGGCCCGTACTGCCCGCCCCGCCCTCCATCTGGCCGCTGTCCCTGCTGCGATGACTGACCCGGTGGCGCCATGCCGTAGCCGGCGCCGCCCCCGCCGCCCTGCACCTGCCGCCCACCGAAGCCACCCGCCGCGCTGCCGCCCGCGCCACCCGGATAGGACTGCGGCTGCGGGGGTCGTGACGTGCCGGGGCCCGGCCCACCGCCCGGGTAGCCCTGCATGGAGCCGCCCGGCACCTGGCCGTACCTGCGCACCACACGAGCGGTAAGGGTGGAAGCCAGATGAGCGGACAGGAGAGACATCGTTTTGTGACATTATGACGAGCATTCACAAGGCGCGCCTACGCTCGGCCACCAGCATGGATCTTGTGCACGTCCCCGCACCCGGTCGCGTAATCATCGCCTTCCTATTAGCACCACCCCTCACCGTGACCCCTCACCCTATGCCCCGCCCAAGCTCGCCCTCCAGCCCGCACCCCGCAAGCCCCCAGCCTCTCTTAAACCTTGCCACCCACCTTTGCCGCTTGGGGTCTGGCCCCTGCTGGGAGTAGGCGCCCATGTTGGAGTAGCCGCCGCCCGGCCCGCCGCCGCCCGGCCCGCCACCGGGCACGCCCGGCAGCGGCATGGGCTGCCCCACCGCCGCCGTGGTATCGCGGTGCGCCATATCGTTGCGCCGCTTCTTCATCGTGAACTCATGCCCGGAGCCGCGGCAGGGCAGCTGCTGCGGCTCGCAGGGCATGGGGTCCTTCCACAGGTAGTCGTCCTGGGAGTGCGGGCGGACCTCAGCTGGGTGAGTGAAGGGACCCGCGCGGGTTGCTCAGGGCTTCGGGTCCTTTGACCCCTGCTGCCGCCCACCTCGGACACACAGTCGTCGCCTTTCGTCACGCTGCCTCCACCTCATCAGAGCGGTCCGCCACCCTTCTGACATGCACCCCGACCCTCCCCAACCCCACCCCTCACACGCCCAAGCTCACCATGATGGAGTCCTGCGCCTTGATGCGGCGCTTGGGGTCCAGGCACAGCATCTTCTCCAGCAGGCAGATGGCGGCGTCGCTGATGGTGCGCCCCGGACCCGCCTTGGAGCGCAGCGTCTCACGCAACCGGTTCTTTGCCGGGTAGCGCGACAGCGGCACGTTGGCGTAGCTGCGGGGAATGGCGGCGCCCGGGGTAAAGGGTCGATGTGAAGAAATGAGCGTTACGGGAACTTAGCTGCGCTCATGCGGGTGGCGGCTTCAGGAATGGATGCACGGGACCAGCCCTTGTACCCGAGGGGTGCAGGAGGCCTCTCCTAGCAGCAACACCAACCATACGGCCCAGCACCAACCCACGTCTTGCGACAGCAGGCAACCCACTTTTTGAGGTTCAGCGCAGTGACGCCCGGCCAGGCGGCCTCTGTCGGTGGCCCCATGATGTGAAAGATTTTGTCCATCTGGTCAAGGTCGTCCTTACCTGGGTGACGCCAAAACCCGGGACAGGGGGCAGGAGTGACGTCAGCCGTGTGCAATGGAACGCCCACGACGTCCTAACAGCCCCCACCATACGCTGCGCAACCCGCAACCGGCATCACAGTAACCCCGCTGCGTCCTCAACCCATCCCCTTGCTGTCGCTGTTTGGGACCAAGCTGGGTCGGGGCCCCGGCTGCGCAACATGAGAGTGGGCGGTGCACGCTCGCCGCAGCGCTGCTAGGGCACATGGCACCGCAATGTCGAGGTAATCCATGTCGGCCTTCATCATGCCGGACAGCATCCTATCCAGCCCCCGCCTAGCCAGCAGGCATAATAATGCCCTTGCAACACGACCCCCACACGCATGCCTCCAGCCCCATGCATCACTGAGAGCAGGTTGCCCCTTGCAGCACATGGCGCAGAGTTCCCAGCCCTCACGCCCCACCCACCCGGGAATAGCGGCTTCCCGGTGAGCAGCTCCGCAAAGATGCAGCCCACGCTCCACATGTCCACCTCGCCGCCGTACTTGTTGGCACCCAGCAGCAGCTCGGGAGGGCTGCGGACAGAAGGGGCCGTGAGGCACCGGGAGGTGAGGTGGGCGGCAAGTTGACCGGGCGGCGGCTTGCGGAGGCTGCACGAGCTGTGCATGCAGTACCCCTTGTCGCCGGGACGTGCAGCTATCCCTGCCAGCCACGCACAACGCTGGCTAAGCGTGAAATTGTATGGTGAAGCCGCAGCCCGCAGCCGCGCGCCGGCAGCGATGGGCCTTCCATCGCCGAAGCACCGTGCACGCACGCCAGGCAGACTAACAAGGTTCGCGCCGGCCGCCCCATGGCCGCAACCGGCGGATTGCTGGCATATGGCCCTGCTGGCTGACCGACATACTGTCGTTCGACAATCATTCTAACCGAGCGCCGGGCCCCTCCCGCCGACCGTCGTTGCCGCCGCAGCTCCCGCCCGCGAGGGCAGTTCCCATCTAATTGCCGCTACTAAAGCTCTCCAACCGCCAGTAATGTGGCGGTCTGCCCGCCCAAAGCCCTCTGGCTACCGTGCATTGGCCCGCGTAACGCCCCTGCCACAACCCGGGTCTGCACCGGCAGTCTGGCCCCAGGTTCACCGCTCCGCCTGCCGCCCACATCCCTGCCGCAGGCCTCCCTTGCATACTATCCTCCTCCATCTTCCAGCACACGTGCCGCACTCACCGGTACCACAGCGTGATGACGCGGTTGGTGAAGCCCGCCTCGTTCTCCGCCGTGTAAGGTCGCGCCAGACCAAAGTCCGCCAGCTTCACGACGCCTTTCGCGTCAATAAGGATGTTCGAGGCTTTCAAGTCGCGGTGCAACACGCCGTTGCTGTGGCAGTAGGCCAGCCCGCGCAGGAGCTGCTTCAGAATGCACTTGACCTGCGCGGCGGATGGACCGCAGAGACGCCCCAGGGGCATGACTTCTGGTCCTTTACCACCGCAACCATACCAGGGTTCGCCCAGGAGCCGTGTGCTCGCACCTGCGGCTCGGTGAACTGGTATTTGGTCGTCTCCATGAGACCCGTCAAGTCGAAGTCCGCGTAGTCAAACACCATGTAGATAGAACCCTTGAAGTTGTTGTTCTTGTGGACTGCGCGAAACGGGCAGGCTCGTCAGGGCTGGTGCGCACACTGACACGATTACCCGCTCCCAAGACCCCAACTCACTTTCCGAGCGCACGATTTCCCGCAGGTTGACCACGTTAGGGTGCGAGAGCTGGCTGAGGATCTTGATTTCACGGATAGCGGTAATGGGAAAGCCCTCCTTCTCCGTGTCCATGCGGATCTTCTTCAGCGCCACCTTGTCGTTTGTTTTCCGGTCGTGCCCCATAAACACCTGCCCATACGTGCCCTCTCCAATCTGCTTGTCAACACTAAATACATACGCGCTGTGAATGGAGCGCGTGCCGCCAAACACGTCGTCGCTCGCGTCCGTGAGGTGGGGCATCTCTATGCGGGTTAACGGCGTTGAGGACTGCTGATTGGTCATATTGGCAGCCATTTCGTTGCGTTCACTAGTGCTTCGGCGCCGGCCTACTAGGGCCGGGCCTGTGTGGAGTTCGCAACCGAGCGAAGAGCAGGTAAGAGACAGAAATTGTAGGTAGGCTACAGTATGTCGCTGACGTTGTTCAATAACAACGCATTGTCAAACAAAAGGACAAACATACGGAGAACAGCTTCATCATGCGCGGCCGCATGCAGAATTTTTTATGCGTGCACCATCACAAAAAGATACTACAACTCTCTTTATAAGGCACTTTGCAGCTAAGCGTCGCAAAACACAGCCCCAGAACTGACCCCAGAACTGACTGCACTCAAGCAGGATGGGCATCCTCCAACGCTTTTCCCTCGATAATGCGCTGCCGCTATTGTCCGTAGCTTCTAAAACATTGCGGGGATACTGCACCGTGGCGAACTCAGAGGCGGAGAAGGCCATTGCAGCGAAACTTAAGGCAGGGCTGACGGGCGTGACGCGCGTGGAGGTGCAGGACACCAGCGGCGGGTGCGGCGCCATGTACCGAATCGCCATCCAGGCGGCCGACTTCAAGTAAGTACACCCGTGATAAATAGGGACGGGTGGAGGTTTCAGTCGAGGGGTGAGGCACGGGTAAGCAGCACATAAAAGCGCTGCCCGACTCCCTTGCCAAGGCTGCTGCACCAATCCACTCGACCTCGTAGGCGACGAAGCAGTCCGTAAACGACCCTACTAGTTTTGCTTCCCGCCTGACATCTGCCTTCTACACACCTACGCCACTGACACAGCCGGCACACACACGTACATACCGGTACACACACACGCGCACTGCTGCAGGGGCCAGTCCATTGTGAAGCAGCACCAGCTGGTGCACAAGCTGCTGGCGGACGACCTCAAGCAGTGGCACGGCCTCACACTGGAGACCAAGGCCGCGCACTAGGGAGGCAGGGCGGACCCAGTAGAGGAGGCAGGGATCGTAAATGTAGCCAAACCGAATATGGGCAGGGTTGTACCGACGAAGGTGCCATTAGAGGAGCCGGTGGGGCAGCTGATGGAGGTGCCGATGGTGGTGACGCGCTGGCAGCGGAGTTGTAGAGCAGAGGTACTGCGTGCAACACCAGCAGCAGTAGCAGGTGCTCTGACTGGGTGCACAGTGTGCACAATTTGGGAGAGCGGGACTCCGCGGACATGGGGCCGCGACGGGCATAAGTCAATGATCTTCAAGCGCGTGTTGTGCAGAACATGGTGAGTCTAGGGAAATGGAAGCAGGAGGCTTTCAAACTGTAACTGCTTTCACGTAGGCAGATGTGAAGCAACAAGTGCACTCGGTACTATGGGGCAGTGAGGTGGATGAGCACGCGCAGTGTTCACATGTTGAAGTCGGTCACGTTGGAGCTAGAGAACGGCAAGCCGTACCTTAGGCACACGAGGACAGTGGTGGATGGCTCAAGTGGATCATCGTAGGCTTCTCATGGACGACTGACACCACTGTCCACTGCTACGTTTCCCTTGGAATGCTAGAGCGCGTGCTTGCGTTTACCACGCCCTATGTGCTCAAGTCATCTCTCACAAAACGCTCATGATGTTTTGCCCTCATTGCACGACGCATCCCTTGCTATGTTCAGGACAGAGGCGAAATCCGTGGACCTTCGGCGTCAGAGACTCGGATTCATGTGCTAAAATGGTGCGGATACAGTCCACTTGTCCAATAGAAAGAGAGCACGGGGAACCATCTCCCTTGAGCTCTTCGGCAGCGTGTCAGCATGGGCCCAATCCAAACCCCCTGTCCCAATTCTGCTGAAACTGTTCTCGACTCGAGCGTCCTGTGCGGCTGGTGCCAGCCGCCGCTGCGGGTGCTGCTGCTGCGGGTGCTGCTGCTGGGTTGACGGCTGCTGCCGGGCGCACACGGGTTGGTTCGGCGGCGGAGGTCCTGCGGTCCCCCAAGCGGGGCCGGCCGTCGGACGCGCACGCGCAGCAACCAGGCACACACGGCGGCGGTGTGGGGGCTGCTGCCGCTGCTGCGGCGGTCCCGGCGGCCAGCGGCGCCGCTGGGCACCAGGCGGCTGCGGGCGCCCAGGTGCGGTCGACTGCCGCGGGTGTGGCGGCGCTGCGGCGGGAGTTTGAACGGCGGCGCAGCAGTGCGGCGCTGGAGGGCAAACTGCGCAAGCACCAGCAGAAGATGGTGATGCTGCGCGGCGGGGGAGCCGGTGGATGCGTTTTGGTTTTCGGCGGGTAGACATGATGCAGGAAAGAAGGGCGTGAGCCTTTGTCAAGTGCGGACGTAAGGGGTGGGGGCGGGGCAGCACCTCTCCTTGTTGCACCGGCAATAATGCTGATGCCTTCTATGCTCGGGTCTCAGGTCAACCGGCCCAGTCAGTCTGACCCGACACAGCCGTTTACAGCTGATTTGCTCGCCCTCCTCTCCCCACTCCCCTGCGTCTGGGTGCATTGCAATTAGGATATGCAATCGCCACCTCACCACACCTCGCCGCCCCCCGCCCCCCCGCCTGGCCCCCCAGGGCAACTCCATGCTCAAGTCGCACTGCCGCAAGGAGGGCCTGGCCTGGACGCTGCGGGACGTGGCGGCGTACGGCCTGGCGCTGGGCAAGATGGTGCGCAGGGGACAGGATTACAGGAGGGGGGCGGGGTGAGACAGGAGAGGAGGCCGGGGGGCAGAGGAAAAGCGCGTGAATATGGATGGCGATTATGGGGCCGCAGGTTGGTGGGTCCATGGGCAGTGGGGCATATCCATCCCCGTGCCTTGGCGGCACTCCTGCCCAGCACCCTGCCTGCTGCCCCATCCACGCCGCCCTCAGGCTCCGGGTGCGCCGCTGGACTGGACCGCGGCGGTGCGCTTCCTGGCGCAGCTCCAGCCGGAAGGCGGGGGCGGGGGCGGGGGCGCCCCCAGCCCTGCCCTGGTGGAGCGGGTGTCTGGTCTGATGCGCGGCGCGGCCGCCAAGTACGACATGGAAGCATTCATCGCCCGCCAGCAGACCCGCAGCAAGCCCCGACAACAACCGGCACACGGCGGCGGCAACGAGGGCGGCGCCGGAGGTGCACCGGCGGCAGTGGCGGGGGCGGCAGTGGCGGGGGCGGCAGTGGCGGGCGCGCCGGCCTCACCCCGGCCGCACGGGCGCAACCAGGTGCTGGCCGGCCCCGCAGCCGCAGCAACAGCCGCCGCCACTGCCGCGGCGGCACCCAGCCCGGCCGCCGGTGGCACCCCGCGGCGCCGAGGCTCAGGCGGCGTAGCGCCGGGCGCTGCTGCTAGTGGCCGCGGCAACGGGCCCAGCGCCGCTGTGCCGGTGGGCCTGACGTCCGCAGCCCAATCCGCCCCTGCGCCTGCTCCGTCGGCGCCGCCTGCAGTGCCGCAGGGTCCGCTGCGTGTGGGCGCGGGTCTGGAGGCGCGGCTGCGTGCGCACCTGGCGCGGCAGGGGCTGACGCAGCTGCGGCTGCGCAACGCGCGCGAGGGTCTGGCGTGGAGCCTGTTGGAGCTGGTGGCGGCGGACCGGGACGTGCGGCTCAGCCAGCCGGTGGGTAGGGGCGAGGGGTTTGGAGCCAGGCGCGCGGGGGAGCGTGCTAACTGGCGGCGCATGCGTCCATGTCCGTCATCACGGAGGGCCCGCGCCCCTCATTCCTGCTGCCCCTTCGCCTCATGTAAGCCTGGAACCCCATGCCCTCGCCCGTTCCCTGCCCTGCAGCACCTCCACTGCCTGCGCGAGGGGCAGGTGGCGGCGCGACTGGCCGCAGCCAAACTGCCGCCGGGGCAGCAGCTGCCGCCAGCGGCACTGGCAGCGGTGAGAGGGGGGTTGGAGGAAGGAGGTGGCGATGGTTAGATGTGCGGGGCTTAGGTTAGGGGGGCAGCGGGATGACTCGCAGTTTGGAATGCCATCGGCTCTAACGGGTTGACTGGTTCTTCATCCGGTATGGGCGGCCAGCGCCCATGTTACCTGCCCAGTGCCCACCCGGGGGTGCTGGACTCGGCCGCTGCCTGGAGTTACGATGACACTGCCCTCACCTACTGCCTGGCCGCACCCCGCCCCCCGGCCCCCCCCCACAGGTGTGCGCGAGGCGCACGCCAAGTACCAGCTGGGCGGTTAACCCCGGTCCAGGGGAGGCCCTCCCCTGCCCCGGCCCGAGACCAGGAGACGGTGAAAAGGCCGCAGACACGTTCTGACGGGTGCTGACATTCCGTGTCACTGACGGCGCTTCCACTCCATTCCACTCTTCAACAGCATACATTTCGCAAGTAGGCCCCCTATCCCTAAGCCCCCCCTGCCCCGTTTACTCTTTCTCAGGACGTGAAGTACGGCGACAGGTTCAGTAAGACGCACTATCCCACTAGTGTGGCTTCCACCTGTATTCAGTAACTGCGTGCAAACTCATTCATAACGAATGCCTGGTATTAAGTAGCAGCATTTGCGTGATCGCTCAGCAGTCGCAGTCGGAACGATAGGGGCCCGCAAAAGCAAGGTAATCACCCCAATCCACTATCACTCGTTTCTAGAGCACATGTTGTATTAAGCCGCTGCCAGCGTCAAGCGTTTCCTGCCGCGGAATCGGCGAAATGTCACACGAGCTTCCGCTGCGACAAGCGAGCCTGGTCGATGGAGTCGCGGTGTCATGTATTGGAGCAATTGGCGCACGGTATGTCAGCTGGGAAGCTCGGCGAGTCTTTGGGCGACATGAGTAAGGGCACGTTTCAGTGTTGCGCGCAACCAATACGTTGTCCCGTTGTCCTGTGCAGAGTGCACCAAGTGTGGTCAACGGTTTTGTCATTGCCAAGACGGGGACAGCGCGACGCCGGTAACCCGAAGCACCCATCGCCTCGCGGTGAGGCCCGTCCTAAGTTTGCCGTGGCCACAGGCTTGGGCAAGGGGGCATTGTCATTGACGGGCAGCAATACGGAGCGGCAATTGTTCTTGCGCAAGGACTGACTAATAAGGTCCTGACGTTTTCGGGACCGCGTTCGGGCTGCACGCACAGGCGTGGCCGCTCCTTCCGGTGCACCGTTTACGTTCCCTGCTGCCTCTTCGCTCCATGAGGACCTACACGCAGGTGACTTACAGGAGCACGGAAATGGGAGGGCAAGCAGCCGCGGGCCTGGGGTTCGGGAAGGCGTGACGGTCCGCTATCATGGTATTACTGATGCTTGCTTGCTCCCATCCCGTCCATCCTATTTGCCCGTGCTGCCTTAGGCCGTCACATTGGCGCTTGCCTAGGGGCGGGTGACCGGCCTGTGTCATTTCCGGCGGCCGTTGCAGCCGATGTTGACTTGAAGAGCACCATGATGACTGGGGATCGATTGGCTGAGGCAGGATCCTCCGTGGTATGCACAGCGCCCTCATCCGGTGTGGGGGGTACGGCGCGCCCAGACGTCTCGACGGGCGTCATCGCAGACCGGGAGGTAAGGGGATACGCACACGGTTGCATTCGAACTTGTGGTTGAATGATGCCTGGGCAGGTAGGCAGGGGCAAGTAGGGCAGGACTGACTCACACATTATTAGTAACATGACACTGGCGAACCTAAGTTTCAGCAAAGCGCCGGCTGCTGCAAGATGAGAGCGCGGCGCCAGGTTGCGCGGCCGTCGCCGTGTGCTGTATCATGACGTCCCAGTCGCGGTCGGTCTTGCCCAGGCTATCGCCGGCTGTGCCAGGCTGTCCCCAACTTCCTGGCTCTTTTTCCGACCATGTCCCTGTCGTCGCTGCCTCCCTGGCCTTACTTGCAGTTCCTGTTCGGACGGCTGGAGCCCCTGCCCAGCTGCATGGTGCTGGCGGCACTGGACCCCGCCTCCCGCGCTGCCCTGAGGGCCACCTGCCGCCGCAGCAACGCCCAGGCTGCCGCCCTCGACAGCCACCTCACCATCACCAGCTGCGACCAGGTGGTGGCGCTGACGGCTCCGCTGCGGCGGGCCGGAGCCGCGCAAGGCACGGGCCCCGTCGGCACCAGCACCAGCCGCTATCGGTGCAGTGACGGCGGCGAGGACACCTGCAGCCGCGAGCAGCTCCAGCATCCCGACCCGCAGCAATCTGCAATTGGCCATAGCCGCGCGGGCTGGCACTGGCAGAGCAGTGACGTCACGTCGGGGGCGTGCGTGTCGGACGTGTACCGTGCCTCGTCCGCAGCGCCATCCCGCTCCGCGACCGCGTCCACCTCCGCCTCCTCTGCGGCCTCGTTCCTGCTGGCCACCGCCACCTCATCCTCGGCATATGGCTCAGCTGCAATCAGCGCCGGCGGCAGTACCTGCAGCAGCGCCGCCGTCAGCGCCGATGACACGGTGACGGGCTTCCTCACACCCCGCGCAGCCCGTGCCTCCACCAGCCACTTTCCTGGCGGCCACGGCGGTGTCTGTAGTGCCGCCGTGCCCCCTGTAGTTCCTGCTACTCCAAGGCTTACTGGTACCTGGCAAACCGCACCCGCCGCGGCCGGCAGCGAGAAGTCCCAGCTGCAGCTGTCACAGCAGCAGCTGGTGATGCCGGTCATGTACCCGTCGCTGCAGCGCATTCACGTGGCTCTGTGGGATCGGGGCGAGCGAGGCGGCGGTGAGTGCACGGAGCCGGTAGCGCCGGGCGGCTCCAGCCCCCCGCCGTCGGGCGCTGTGGGCCTGCGGCTGCTGATCGCGAGTGGCGCGCTGGCGGCGCTGCCGCGGCTTACGCTGCTGGACCTGTCGGGATGCGGCAGCGCTGGCGGCAGCGGTGGGCTGGTGCTGGATGTTGCGGGGTGGGAGTGCCTGGCATCAGGGCTGCCGGCCTCACACCCGCTGCTGCTGCGCATGCCGCTGGCCATGATGCCGCGGTGCGGCTCAGGGGCTGGCCCGCACGGCGCTGTCGCCTTACCGCTGGCGCTGAGCGACCCGGCCAGCAGCAGCACCGGCCCAGGCGGAGGCGCCGCCCAGCCCGCCCAGCAGCCGCAGGCGGCGCTGCCTGCTGCGGGCGCCTTGTGGCGCCAGGCCAGCCCGCCCCAGATGGTGACTCCACGGGTGCTGTACGATGCGGGCGAGGTTGCCGGTCTGTTGGCAGCGCTGGCGGCGGCACGGCCGGCCGTGGCCGTGGAATTGCTGCCCTTCACCAGCAGCGCCTGCGACAGGTGAGGAGTGCTGATGCGGGCGCGCGCATGCTGATGCGGGCGCGCGCGTGTGGTGATTGACGTGCCCCTCATTGCTGTCTACACTGTTGCCGGCGGTTGGCGCAGCCCAAGCTTGCCTTACCACAGAACGCTTACACAAAAGGCTTACCACAAAGTGCTGATGCCCCACACACGACAGGGCCTTCATCCTGGCGCCGCGGCCTTCTTCCGCCGGTGGCCGCTCCCGCCTGCTGCCCCTGAGCTCGGCGGCAAACCTGCGCTCGGCGCCCATCTACATCACCGCCGACATGTATGCCGTGGAGGTGGAGGCGCAGGTGGAGGCGGAGCTGGCGGACATGGCAGGGCCACCGGCACAGGACCATCAGCTGCAACAGCAGCAGCAGCAGCAGCAGCAGCACGGAGCGGCAGCAGCGGCGGCAGTGGGGCCAGTGATGCAGGCGGCGGTGCTGCGCTCGCTGCCTCCGGGCCTGACGTCGCTGTCCGTGAGCGGCTTTGTGCCGGACGACACCGGGCTGCTGGACACACTGGCGGGCCTGCACCAGGTGATGAGGCGCGTGAGGCTCGTGAGGCGTGGCGGTGGCTTTCGGCGCCTGGGCTCTGGAGCAGAGGCACGTGCGTATGCCGGAGTGAAAAGGGCGTGTGCACTGCCGTACCAATGCCCTGCTGACGCGTGCGTTTCCACTCGGTACATCCTGCACACACGCCCACAGCTGCGGCGTCTGTACTTGGTGGGCATGGTGCTGGGCGGCCGCGGGGTGGCGCAGCTGGCGCGGCTGCCGCACCTGGAGCACATCTCGGTGGACGTGCTGACGCTGGTGCGTGGGACGGGGTGGGCAGACAGGATTGCCACATGGGCCGAGCGCTTGAGCAAGGCACAGGCTGTACACGGAAACCCCCGGCGTTCTTACTGGTACTGCCTTTCTGCTCCTCACTCATACACCCCATATGCACCCGTCCCTCCACAGGCCAAGATCAACGGCAACGGCAACGACGGCAGCGGCAGCGACTTGCCCCAGCCGGTGCTGCCCCAGCTGCGCTCACTGACGGTGCATGACCTCATTGTCAGCCGCACGCCGCTGACCGCCACCTGCCCTGCCCTAGAGCGCCTGGCCCTTGGCGACTCCGCGGCCGGCGTGGAGAGCGGCGACCCGGTGCGCCGCGCGCGCAGCCGCGAGGCCAACGCGCGCATGCGGCGCTCCTTCCTGGCCGGCGGTGGGCTATGCGGGCTGCGGCGGCTGGCGCGGCTGGAGCTGTGGGACCGGCTGTACCCGGCCCGCGAGCTGGTGGGCAGTGGCGAGGCGCTGGGCGAGCTGGTCATACACGACCAGTCTGGCGGCCGGTGGAGCGCCGAGCTTGCGCTGTGGGCGGGCTCCTCCGCCGCGCCACGCCTGCGCCACCTGCACCTGGCGGGATGCAGGTCGGGATGCAGGCCGCCGGTGGCGATGGCGCCGGCGCAGCAGGCGCCGGTACAGTTTGTGCGGGTGCAGCAGCTGCCACTGCCGCTGCCACTGCCGCGTGTCGTACGGCCTGTGGGCGTCCCGCAGCCACAGCCACTGCCACAGCCACAGCCGCATGACGGGCAACAGCCGGCCCTGCCGCGCATGATTCCGGTGGCCGCTGCCGTGGCTGCGGCGGCTGCAGCGGCCGCGCTGGGCGCTGCACCCGCGGTGCCGCTGCCAGCTCTGCCGTTAGCCCGGCCAGCAGCGGTACCGCAGCTGCTGGCAGCTCCGAGATCAAGTGGGCCGCCGCGGCCCTGCTGCGCCTTCTATGAGGGCACACTGCTGTGCGAGTGGGGTCTACAGCGGCCGGTCGGGCAGCGAGCGCTTTGTCTTGGCCAGGGCCCGAGACAGGACCTCCTGGCTAGTGGCACTAACGCCACCTTCCGTAGTGCGTGCCACAGCTGCAACAGCGGCCTCAGCGGAACTAGCTGCAGTGTCAGCGGTGGCGGCTGCGCTGGCACCAACATCGCGTTGCAGGGCGGGGCCGGGGCGGATGGCGGCTGCTGCCAGCTGACTCTGTCGGGTCGGGGCACTGACGGCGCCATGCTGCAGCAGCTGCTGCTGGCCAGCCTCAGGCGGCCGGGCGGGGCCGGCGCATTGACGTGGTGAGCATCGGGTGGGAGGGGGGCCAGCGGAGGGTTGTCAGTAAAGCGCGTCCGTCCCCTTCTTTCCTGTACTGTGTAGCCCTTTGGCAGCATGCCATAATCCGTGGCAGCTCCCTAGCACTCAAGAGTTGCCCTCCACCTTGGTGCCTGCTTGCTGACCTGTCCCGCAGCTTGGTGCTTGAGGACCTGGCCCGGGGTGTGGCCAGCGAGGAGCTGGTGCAGCGCCTGGTGCGCTGCCTGCCGGGCCTGAAACAGCTGCGGCTGCGGCGCTGCGCCGACCTGGGGGAGTCCTGGGCGCAGCGTCTGAGCACCACACTGCGCCGCTCGCGGCTGCAGGTGGAGTTTGTGCCGGCGCCGGCGTCTGCGGCTGTGGGCGTCCCATAGATAGGTGCTGCACGCGGCTGCGACATGGTCAGGTCAAAGGGGGGGTTAATAAATGATTCCATTCATCTCAACGGATTCCTATGTAGGAATGCTAACGCGCCTGAGATCTTCGCATTCATGCTGCAAAGCTCACAACTTAATCACGAATGTGTTCCGTACCCTATGCCACACACACTTTTGATGCTCCGTGTTTTGCATGCATTGTAGCTCGTGCATGGATGGGGTTCATGCGCTTGCTGATTGATACTATTGAGATGAGCTGTTGCAAAACATTATGTGGTGCACAGAAAAGGACTCGTATACATGGGCATTGAACTTGTTGATGGGCTCCTGGTTGGGGTCATCTAGCTGGCGGCGTGGACAGCTTGCCTTGTCGGCGGGGCTTATGGAGCATGTTCATCCATCGCGTATAGGTTCCAAAGCTTGGAGAGGCTGGTGAAACAGCCCTGAGCACGGAACGGAGACACACAGGACTTTGGGCTAGGGACCATAAAGCCTGGCCTCGACGGCATTGGATGGAGTGCTTTGGTGCCTACGCATGAACCCTGGTGTGCGTGTTGTCACGGCGGCGCAACACGCGGGCAGCTGCTGCCGGAAGGGGTCAGATGCGCGACCTGCGGCACAGTGCCATGAGCAAAAGCTTGAAAGGGGAGCTATCTGGAACTCCAAAGAAGCTGCTGGTGCCACCGTCACACCACTTAGGCCTGATGTGAGGCCTCGGATATCAGCGCCAGCAGCCAGGGATCCCGTCGACCTGTGCAGGGAAAGTACTCAAGAGTGTGCCCGCACCCTCCCGCTCCCCCACTGTACGACCACCGACCACCCTCAACCACGCAGTCCTACCGCCGGACGCGGGAGGTGATCCTGTCGAAGCGTGGGACGATGGCAAAGTGGGCAGAGTCCATACCACGTGTACCGAACACACTGTCCCATTGCACACCCGTTGGAGGTGGAAGGTTTACGCTAGTCAAGCTCATCTCCCCAGGGCAAGCCGGGGCAGCTTGAGCAGGCACAAAGAATCCAGGTGTCTTCGTCATTCAAGCAGCCGAAGCAGCACACTGTTGCTGCTGGCCTGCTGCCTAACATATGCGCTGCTCTCCCGTGGGCAGCCTGCTTCTTAGCCTGCTCCCGGGCCTCTTTGGATGGCTCCTCGTGGTCTTGCTCGCCCACTCCGCTCTACGCATATGCACATCTGCGACCATGCCCTGTACCATTGCCACCGCTACGGCGCTACCAGGCCCCACCGTCACCTGGCTCGGAACATACGCCTTCAGCGGACTGCAGGCCAACTGAGACAGGCCCATGACAGGCCCCAGGACATGGTAGGTGTTAAGGACACGGCAAACCGCCAGCACGCACCCGTTCATACCTGACGCGATGTCCAAGGGGTAGGCAACTCGACCTCCCTGGGTTCCGCCCATGAAAATGCGGGGCTGATGCGGGCAGTGTACGCCGTGTCTCACCCCTGCCTGCGGCCTGCCTCCCCGCCAAAACCGATGCGTTGCACCGTCGCAAGCCACTAGGCCTCGTCATCACCTATTCATCCTTTACTTGATACTTTATTAGCGACCATGTTTGCAGACGCTTAAACACAGGCATAGCAAGTATGGCGCGGAACTGGCCCTAGTTTCTAAAGCAGTGCAGCGAGAATGGATTGGAATCCACAACCACCCGAGCCTGAAATTCGGGACCACACGGGCTTGTTCAATGCTCCCAACTCGCTGGACTGTGCGCGATGGTCTGAGGACAACTTGCTCGCCATCGCGGCGGGTGCTTCAATTACAATCCTCAATCCAGCAACGCTAGGCATAACACGTGCCTTTGCGCCGTATCGTTCGGTGGACCTGTCGGTGTGGGCTCCGGGATTCCGCCCGCGCGAATGGGTTGACTCGCCACAGTTCGCGCTGGCTGCGGTCACGGAGGTGAACGTTCAGGCCTCGGCTGGCAAGCAAGGCTGGCGCTGTGTGTCGTGGTCGCCAGCCGGGTGCACACCTCCAGGAGGTTGCTACTTGGCCGCCCTGTCCACCGACCACACGGTGCGCCACTTCCCCCCGCACGCCCAGCTCAGGGCACCCGGGCCGCACCTCGTTGACGTGTCTGGCCAAACGCATAACAGGATGCATACGCCTGGCATGCATAAAGGGGCTCGGGGAGTGCTGCGATGTACTTGGCGACCTGCCTGCCTTGCGCCGCTTGCAGGTCCGGCTGCTGGCCCCGCCCGTGGGCGCCATGAGCAGCGAGTGGGGCGTGGCGCTGGACGTGAGCGAACTGATGAAGAACACCATGGAGGCGACAGGATGGAGGGTACGTGGCAAGGAGCGGAGGCGGCATGGTCCAAGGAAGGGGGGCGCAGGAAGGCGGTGTTGCAGTGGGTGGGGGCTTCTGAGGGCGGGAACGGGCATGCTGAGAGCTGACGCATATTCGTCGAGTTGCTTGTATGCAGCTTGATTTGCCTGATCGACTGGGCCCCAAGCTATTCATGGATGGGCGATTCCAGTTCAGCCTTATGTTGTGAGGATTGACCACGTGCGCTTCCATGAACTTCAGGAAGTGGACGGCCTGGTGGCGACCGCCGGGGGCCCGGCAGACGGAAGTGGAGTTGGCGGCAGCAGCGGCGCTCACGAAACAATAGCCACCGCAGTAGGGCCGGGCGTCGGCGTCGGGGCTGCGGACTGCAACGTGCTGCGGCTCCGGGGTGGAGCGGGCGGAGACAAGAAGCTTGCCGCCCGGCCGGCCGCGAAGGGCAGCGGTGGCGGCGAAGCAGCAGCAGCAGCAGCAGCAGCAGCAGCAGGAGTCCACGAGGCTGTAGCTGGGGAATCGGGGTCAGACGGTGCGGATGAGCCAGCCGCCAAGCGGGCCCGGGGCCCGGACGGGGCTGCGGTGGCGGCCGACGGCGGCAAGGGCAGGCGGCCCTCCGGCGTGACGCCGAACGCCAGAGCCGCAAACAGACGGCCGCAGTCGGCAGCCTCCAGGGGAGCTGGAGCGCAGACGCAGTTTGCTGTGGGCGACCGAGTGGAGGTGAGCGGCCTGCCAGGGCGCCCAGCTGCGTGCCAGCGTAGAGAGCGGGCATCGTGGGCGTTTGTGGACAGTAGGGATGGTGTAGGTGGCGCTTGCTATGGCTGCTGCACCGTTGCGTAGCACGGTGTGACGATGGGCTGTGGGCAGGGCTGGTGGCGGCGTGCAGTGGGATGAGTGAGCGTGCGCACGCGTCTCATCCGCACCCCCCTGCTGTTGGCTCGGTTCCCGCGCCCAGGTGCACAATGCGGAGGAGGGGCTGATGGGCGGCTGGTTCAGTGCGCGGCTGGTGCAGCTGTCCGACCCCGCCCACCGCTACGGCTTGGTGGAGTACGACGAGTTGCAGGTGCGCCCGCTGCTGGGGCCGGTGCCGGTGCCGGTGCCGGTACTCGGGCTGCTGGTGGAGGGGGCGATAGCGAAGCGGACGGGCCTAGGTCAGGGCCCCATGGGCGGGGTGGGACGGGGCTGGGGGCAGTAGTGCGGCGTGGCAGGGGCATGTCTTGCGTGTCGCGGTGCTGGATGGCCTACTGCCGGTTCTGGTGGCAGTGCCGGCTGCACAGCACAGGGCGTGGAGCAAGAGATGGGCCGCTTGTAGCATACCAACCAGGAACTGACCGGCGGCTACGTTGCCAGGTGGTGGGGTGTGCTCCGACTAGTTGCTCTCCTTGCCCTCGCGCCAGCTGACGCCTCACCCCACTCGTGTATCGGCCCCACAGGCCAGCGAGGAGGAGGGATCGGCAAAGCTGACCGAGTGGTTCCCGCTGCCGGGCGCGCCCAAGCTGCTGACGGCAGCGGCGGCCCGAGCCGCGCTGCCCGTTGACTCTGCCTATACCGTGCATGCCAAGAGGGGGTACGCGGTGCGCCCTGCGCCGCCCAAGACGGTGAGGCGTGGATGACTGGGTGTCGGGGCGCCCTAGCTATGTGTGTGCAACGGCGCCGTCAGTCCGGGACAGGCGGCTGGGCCTTGCGGACGGACGATGTGCCGCTAGCTGCTCTCTTTTCCCGCACTACCTGCACTGTCATTCCGAGATTCTGCGTCCAATGGCGGTATACCCTGTTGCCCTCCACACCCACTCCCCTCCTGCTGCCCTTGCTGTCCTGCAGCTGGCGGCGAGCCCGCCCGACGGCCCGCTGCGCCTGGGCTGTATGCTGGAGGTGTACCACGACGGCGCCTGGTGGGGCTGCGAGCTGGTGGGCGTGGCAGGGCCGGCCGAGGACCTGCGCCGCCTGGCAGCTGGGCCGGGCGCTGCTGGCCGTACCGGTGAGGGTGGTAGCAGCGGCAGCGGCAGCGGCAGCGGCGCCCTGCTGGCCGTGCAGCTGCTGGACGCGCCGGACCGGGTGGAGGTGCCGCCGGAGCGCACACGCTTCCGCCTCAGCTGGGACGAGCGCACGGCAACCTGGAGCAGCAGCCGCGGCCGCGGCGTGAGTGGCGACGTGTTGCCAGGTGAGCGCCGCTATGCGTTGTAGCGCCAGGATGGGGCGGAACCACGGCTCAGGCCTGAGGGCTCACGCCGCCCAGCGGTCCCATTGACGGTGCCTGTCTTTGTCTGTTGCACGCATCCTCCGCAGACCTGCCGGCCGCCTATGCCGACGTGGTGCTGCTGGGTGGCGGCGGTGCGGAGGCCGCGGGCGAGGCACTGGTGCCGGCGCTGGTGCAGCGGCTGGAGGCGCTGCGGGCGCAGGCGGCAGAGGCGGCAGGCGGGGACCAGGATGAGGAGGGCGGCGGGGATGAGCTGGAGTTGTGGTCGTCTGCGGTAGAGGCGGCTGGCCAGGAAGTGGTGAGAGCCGCGCCGCAGCTGTTTGGGGTGTGGGGCAGTGCGATGCTTGAGTTGCTGCTACCAGGGTCGGCACCGCGCCGCGCATCAGAGATGCTTTGTTGCTCCGTTTCTTTGGTGCCAAGTTGCCTCTCCCCCGCATGTGTATGCCCCTGCATTCGTGACAGCTGGCGGCATTCACCCCAGAGTTCCGGCTGCTGCAGCTGGACGGCAAGTGGCTGTGGCAGGCCCTGCGAGACCAGGTGGCGTCCCGCGCCGGCGCCTCGTCGCCCGAGCAGCTGCCGACACCGTCTTGGGCTTCCACAGGCAAGCAGCCCAAGCAGCAGGCTGCGGCCAAGTCCGGTGTAGCGGCTGGCAAGGGCGCCGCCAAGGCTGCCCCCGCCAGCAAGCCGCATGAGCCGCTTCCCAAACCCAAGCCGGCCACTGCGGCTGCCGTTGCTGTGGATGAGCAACCAGGAGCGGCCAGCAAGAAGCAGGAGCCGGTGACAGACCCCAGCCAGGCCCCAGGGCCCGCCGCAGGCAAGCCAGCAGCCAGCGGCAAGGCGAAGGCTGAAGGCGGCGCTGGCGCTGGTGGCGGCGAGGGCAGCGCCAAGAAGCCGCGCAAGTCGATGACCGCCAAGGAGGAGCCGCCGCTGGACTTCTCCGGGACAGACCCGGCCACCTTTGACGCGTTTGACAAGCGGTCAAAGGAGGAGAAAGAGTCGGGCGACGGTGCAGCGCTGGAGAAGGCGGCGCCGACCATGGTCATCAAGCGGTGAGCGGCGCAGACCATGGCCATCAAGCTGTTCAGCAACAGCAGCTGGGCAGGCTCGTTCGGCACCACTGCATCCAGCCCGTTCAAACCATGTACGTGTGCCCGCCCTCGCCAGGTTCCAGGCCCTGCTTGCGGCGGCGGAGAAGAGCACGTTGCGAGCATACGGGACTGGCGAGCGCATAGCTGGTGCCGAGCTGCGGCTGTTCAACCAGGCGATTGGCGAGTTCCTCCACCTCTTCGGCGACAAACTGCCCGAGGGCGCAGGTAGGCCTCACGGCGCCCAGGTACCATATCCGCGGTTGTGATGATCGTGTGCATCACCCAGCCCGTAGCATGTCACTGCTCATGAGGTACTTTTCAATGTAAGGGGGTCCGCACAGCGGTGCGTGAAACCCCACAGAAATAGCAAAAACAATTGCAGCATGTTGTCCCAACAGATTGCCCCATGCCTATGCAGAAAAACGCGTCTCTCAGGCTGCCAAGCCCCGCTGCCGGCAGCTGCTGCCCAAGGCGGAGAAGGAGGGCAGCGAGCAGGCCGCGCCCGGCGAGGGGGCGCAGGATGCGGCCGGCGCGGATACGAAGATCGCCGGCGACGCGGCGGGTGTTGGCGCACAGAGCGGCGTGTCAAGCCCAAAGTGAGTTAGTCACATCTCAACCCTCAGGCAGCAACAAGCAGCGCGTCGTACGCCGTGACATGCGCTAACCATAAGCCTGGTTAAGACCAACTGACACGCCAAGCCGAATGCTGAACCCAAACAGGCCCAAGAAGGAGCGCACGGCGCGGCCCTCCGGCGCTGCGCCAGAGGCAGATGAGGAGCCGCTGCTGGACTTCTCCGGGACAGACCCTGCCACCTTTGACGTGTATGACAAGCGGTCAAAGGAGGAGAAAGAGTCGGGCGACGCGCTGGCCCTGGAAAAAGCGGGTGCCCTCATGGTCTTTAAAAGGTGTGTGTGTGTGGGGGGGGGGGGGGTAGGTGGGGTAGTTTGTTCCAAACCCAACTAGACCCAGAAACAGAGCGTATTAGGTTTGGCGTTAACCGACGCCCTCGGGACCGGCCGAGCAGACCGGACTAAAACTTATGTCCTGATGTTGCCGGATACGCATAGCGCCTGGCTGCAGTGTCAGAATTGACACACAACACACGCCCGCAGCTGCATTTCACAGTGTGTCTTACCGCCCCGTACAATTGGCCCAACAACGCTGCCCTTGGCAGGTTCCAAGCCCTGCTTGCGGCGGCGGACAAGAGCACGTTGCGAGCATACGGGACTGGCGAGCGCATAGCTGGTGCCGAGCTGCGGCTGTTCAACCAGGCGATTGGCGAGTTCCTCCACCTCTTCGGCGACAAACTGCCCGAGGGCGCAGGTGGGCTGGGTCGTAATGGCGGTCTTGGGTGCAGCGCATGGTCGGAGCCAGGCGTGGTCAATCAGGCAGCGCCGAATAGTCGAAGGATTGAAGACACGGCATGCATGCGGAGAGCAAATGCCTTACCGTTACTGCTTATAACTGCCGTTTACGCAACCTGCTACCGCAGACAAGCGCGTCCTGCAAGCAGCGAAGCCGCGCTGCCGACAGCACCTGCCTAAGCTTGGAAAAGAGGGTGGGGAGGAAGGCGCCGGCAAGGACAGTGGCAAGGCAGCGCCGGCTGAAGGCAGTGTGGATGGTGCTGCTACGGCTACTAACGGCGCCCCGGCAGCTGTGCCCGGTGCCAAGTGAGTATGCCGTTGCACTTGTGGCATGGAGCTACCATAAGTCATAGCTGCGTATGTGGCGTGTGGCTGCAAGCTGCCCCTTGTGAACCGCAATAGGTTTTTGACAAGCGGCGGCCACCCTCGCGTTCCCATGCCCATCACCAGGCCCAAGAAGGAGCGCAAGTCACAAGTTTCCGAGCCTGCAGGGGCTGATAATGAACCGCCCCTGGACTTCTCCGGCACAGACCCGGCCACATTTGAGCCGTATGACAAGCGGTCTGAAACAGAAAAGGCATCGGGCGACTGGCAGGCTCTGGAAAAGGCGGCGGGTCAGATGATAATAAAGCGGTGAGCGGGAGGGAAGGAGACACGAAAGAGTGACGAGCAATGTCCAAGTGCTTCGCGTTTGGTTGGCTTACATGTGTCGGTAACCGTATTTGCGTCTCCTACCATGCACGTTCCTTTCCCTCCCTCCACACAGGTTTCAGGCTCTGTTTGCGGCGGCAGACGAGTCCAAGCTGCACACGTACGGCGCTGGCGAGCGCCTGTGCGGCAACGAGCTGCGGCTGTTCAACCAGGCGATTGGCGAGTTCCTCCACCTCTTCGGCGACAAGTTGCCCGAGGGTGCAGGTGGGGCGAGAGGGAGCTTAGGATGGTGATTAGCAGTGCGCGCTGAGCCGCTGGCCGCTGCTGCCTGCACAGGTCCTACCAGCCGCACTCGTGTGGCCAGCCTGCAAGCCGCCATGTGCCTGCCTGCCTGTCTGCCTGCCATTGTCGTTTTACAATCAGCACCGGCACCGTATTGACCCTGCGCCCTGCTGCCTCAGGCAAGAAGCTGGTGTTGGCCACCAAGCCGCGCTGCCGCAAGCTGTGCCGCGCCGAGAAGCTCACAGCCGCTGCTGTGGCCGCAACTTCGCCTGCCGCGGCTGCCGTGGGTGCAGCTACAGCCGATGCACCAGCTCCTGCTGCCACGGGCGCTGCCCCTGCCGTTGCTCCTGCCGCTGGTAGCACCGCTGCTCCTTCCGCGGCACCTTCCGCTGGTGCCACCGCTGACGCTGCCGCCACTGAGGCGGGCCCCAGCACGGGCACGGGCGCCAAGCGCGGCGGTGCCACCGGGGACGGCGAGGCGGCGGCGGAGTTCCCTGGCGCCGACCCGAAGCTGTTCGAACCCTACGACGGCCGACCGCCGCACCAGCGGGGCGAGGGTGGCGAGGTGCTGGAGAAGGCGGCGGCCGGCATGGTTGTGGGCAGGTGCGCGGTCGGCCCGGGCCTACATGCGGGCGCGGTCGCGAACCGAGCGCACCTCACCCCCCCCCAGTGCATCCTGTACCGCTTTTCCAAACATCCCTGCAACCCCCCCCCCCGCCTGCGTGGATTCCCAATCCCTTTGCATGGCCGAGACATGTAGGCGCATGTAACGTACTCCGGCCCCTCCGCCTTCTGCCCCGGCCTCCACCTCCCTGGACAGGTACCTGCGGCTGTTGCGGGACGTGGACAAGAGCAGCCTGCGGGATTACGCCCGCCGCGAGGCGCTGGCAGGCACGGAGCTGCGCGTGTTCAACCAGGCCTGGGGCGAGTTCGCGCACCTCTACGGCGACAAACTCCCTGAGGGCGGAGGTCGGTGCCAGGGCTGTCGCGCCGACTGTTATGCAGTGTTGCAATCTGGTTCGGAGTGGAGCTTTGTTCCTGTATTGTCAGCATGCATCCATCACATCCATCACACACATTAATAGCGGGTGCCCTGGTGCGCCTTTCTGACCAGCCCCAGTCTCATACTGCACCTCCTACTGCCGCTGCTGGCAACTGCAGTAAAGCGTGTCTCAAAGGAGGCTAGGCGGCGCATCCGCGTTCTTATAGATCGATCTGGGACGGAGGAAGAGCCCCGGCCCAAGGGCGGCAAGCAGCCCGCCGGCGCCACTGACCAGGATGTGGCGGTTGATGACGTCGACGCCGGGGACGCCATGGATGTGGACGAGGCCGCCCACGTCCGGCAAGAGGCCCGGCCTGAGCCAGCATCGGTGGCGCCGAAGGCACCTGCGAAGCCAAAGGCAGCGGCCAGCGGCGCAGCGGCGGGAACGTCTCGGACAGAGGCAGCGGCTGCCGCCGCGCAGGCCCCCCGTCGCACTGCCCGTGCCGCCGCGCTCAAAGCTGTAGCCGCCAACCGCAAGGTGGTGGCAGGCGGCAGTGGCGACAGCGACAGCGCAAGCGAGCGCGCGGGCGGCAAGGGCAAGCCGTCCGCCAAGAAGCGCAAGCGCGCCAAGGACGAGGACGAGGAGGACGCCACGGACGGCGCCTCCAGCGACTTCAACGCCAGCGACGAGGCGGAGGCCAGCGACGACGATGTGTCGGTGGACGAGGAGGCCAGCGAGGAGGACCAGGGCGGCAGCGGTGCGGCGGCGGAGGATGAGGACAGCGAGGACGTGCTGGAGGTGGCTGGAGGCAACACGCGAGGCCGCGCGCCCAAGACGGGGTGGGTGGTGGAGGTTTCATGCGCCACTTTCCGCTCGCTGTTAGGTGAACATGGCGCTAGGTGGTGCCTGGTGCCGACCCTGAAGACACGCCTGCTCTGCCCTGCTGCCTTGCTCCTGTGACTTCTAAACAGGCGGCCCAAGGCGGTCGTGCCCGTGACCCGGGCCGAGGCGCTGCTGGCGGTGGCGGACGCAGTGGCCGCGGCCACCCGCGAGTTGCTGGACGGCTACGCGCCGCCGGCCGTGAACCTGGACGAAGACGTCAGCTTGAAGCGGGTGGCGCACCACATCATAGCAAACAGGTGTGGGCAGGCAAGGTCGGGCCTGGAAGGGCGCAGTAGGGCGTGCGCGGACGATGCAGGCGGGCGGGGCGGGTGAGCTGGTGGGCTTTGTTGTTGGGAGTGGGAAGCACATGGGGCGCATGGCGTCTGGAGATCCAGTGCGGCCCTGCCCCGCGGCTCCCCCAGGTTCAAGGCGCTGCGGCTAGCGAGCAAGGAGCAGTTGCACGTGTATGGCCGCGGCGACCACCTGTGCGGCCCCGACGTGCGCTTCTGGGAGCAGGCTGCGGGCGAGTTCCACACCGTTTTTGGCGACCGCGTAGACGCAGAGGATGGTGAGCGCAGAAGCGGGATCGGGCGGGTGGGCAGGTTGCGAGGAGGCGGGGCAGGCATGCTGTGGCCATGCTACTCCCCTCTGATTTCAGTATCTCGGCCAGCACGGAAAGAAAGGCCGACAGCGAAGTGGCGCGGGAGCGGTTGCGTGTGCACGCGGGCGCCAAGTGTCTTGCAAACAACCGGCACTTCAAGAGCTTGACTGGACGCGAACTGATGGGGTGTGGCATGCGCTTCGCCCCGCAGTCAAAAAGTTCCACCAGAACGCCAAGGCCTCCATTCGCAAGTTTCTGTCAAAGGTGGCGACCGGAGGTGGGTGGGTGTCGCGGTGGGTGAGGGGCGTAACGGCGCAGTGCGGTGGGAACATCCGTAAGGCTAAGCCGTTCATTACTTTTGCTGCCCTTCACATTCTGACATTGGAGCAGGCACCTCCCTGGCGGGGTCTCGCCAGCAAGGGCAGTCGGTGAAGCCAGGGCCGAGCTGTGAGTTCAGCGCGTGTCGCACCACCTCGATTGTGCTGTCTTGGCGTTTCCTGCGTCTGCTTAGCATGCACCAACCCATTGCCACGAAGGGATGCTGTCAGCGTTCGTGAGCTGCTGCTGCTGCTGCCCTCTTCCCCCCCCCCCCCTCGCTGGTTTTCAGCAGCACCGGGGTCCGCTGCGCCAAAGCCGCAGCGGATGGAGGCGCAGCGCGGCATTCGGAGCTCGGCAGCACTCAAGGGTACGCAGAACCTGTCGCTGTGCACGATATAGGCATATGACGTAGTGCTGGTTTCGCATTGTGGGCACGCCACAGTTGCTTTTTTGTGCCTGGACGGAGTAGGTTGTGCCACCGGGCCTTTCCTACATTCATTGGGCACTGACATGCCTTGTTCCTGGCCCTGTGCGCACAACTTCATCACCTAACCGCAGGCAACCTGAAGATTGGCTACCGGGCGCCCGAGGACGCGGACAAGGACGAGGACCTGGGCATGGGTGGAGCCTCCACAGACGGCACCGGCGCCTCCGAGTCGGACGGCGAGGGAGGCGGTGGCCGGGATCCACCTCCGCCCCTCTCCAAAGAGACATGGGCGCTCACGGTGCGCCCGCGTGTGTGACGCAGTGCAGGAGAGGAAGGTGCCCTAACGCGTGCAAGTGTCGGGGCACACTGCCGTCGCGGCCTGTGGCTCGTCAGCGCATATGGCTGACCAGGTCACTGACTAAGCGGGTTGCGCCGCTTGCGCCCTGCCTGCCTTTCGCCCTCCTGGCTGCCCTCCTGCAGTCCAAGTGCATCGGCATGGTGCCGGAGGTCAAGTACTTTGTTGAGCTCAGCACCGGAGGCGGCGCAGCGGGACCTGGCGGACCTGCTGAGGAGGGCGGCGCCGGCGCATACGGCGGCGGCAAGCGGGCCGCCAAGCCGCGGCGGGCGGGCGGCATCCCCTCCTATGCCATCCGCTTCCAGGGCTACCCCAAGGATGACCACCGGGTGCGTGCGTGCGGGTGCTGCCTCAAACCCCTTCGAGTCCATGCATGAGGACAACCGCCGCGACCACCTCCTCGTCGACCTCTTGTGCACGCCCTCGCACACAACGCATGGCAAGCGCTCAGCTTCCCTGCCGCCATCTGACACTGTACTGCTCCCCACCCACACTTACGCACCCCCGCAGTTCTTGGCTCTCAACGCGCAGCGCATGGCCTCCACCCTGGTGGCCTGCGGCCCCTGCGTGCCCGAGCGGCTCTACGAGGCGCGCACCCTGGCGCTCAGCGCCGTGTGCCTGGCCTGGTCGCCGCCCTACGCAGCGCCCCGCAAACAGCCCCAGCAACACGGCGTCGGGCCTGCCGCTGCCGCTGCCACCACTTCCTCGGGATCGGGCCGCAGCCAGACTGAGGACCAGGCCGGCGGCCCTGCCGCTGGCGGCGCGGTGCTGGCTCGCAGCTGCGTCCTTGCTGTCGGCAACAAACTGGGCCAGGTGTCTATGTGGAGGATGGACATGCAGGCGGGACCGGCAGAGCAGCGCCAGCAGCAGTTGCCGGGGAGCGGCGCCAAGCTGCAGTGGCTTGGGATGCTTGCGGCGGCCGGCGGCAGCAATGGCTCGCATGTGGCCCGGCTGCACTGGCTGGTGGCACCCGAGGAGGCGGCGGAGGCCGTAGACGGGGTGGCGGGCTCGCTGCAGGGCCAGTGGCGTGTGCCGCAGCCCAACTCGGCTGGGCCGCGGGACAGCCTTCTGCTGCTGACAGGTGCGGTGGCTGAACTAGGGCGTTGTTGCATGGCACACGGCTGGCACCACATCCCGCTTATTAGCGCCCTGTTGTGGACCTGGTTCAGAGCCAAGGCCTGCCGGTGGGTCAGACTCCGCCTCCCTGTGCCTCACCCTCGCTGCCTGCCCTGTCGACCTTCCTCCTCGTGCCCTGACGCTCCTTGGTCCTGCAGCCAGCAGCGACGGCTCCATTATGCTGTGGGGCGCGCCAGTGGCCACCTTTGCCCGCGCCTCCGACATGCGGCGACTGGCCACACTGTGTCACGCCGACGGCTTGGCGGCCAGCTGCCTTGACGCCACGTGGCTGCTGGCGCTCCGGCCGCCGCGCCCCAGGGCTGCAGGTGCAGGTGGGGCTGCTGCGGGCGCCGCCCCAATGGACGTTGACGGCACCGCTGCTGGGCCAGTGATTCCTGCGGGCACAGGAAGCCCTAAGTGCGGCGCCACCGCTGGCACCGCGGGTGCTGCGGCTGCGGCCACGGGCACTGGCGGGGCCGCCGCCAAGGGAGATGCCAGTGCCGGGGCGGCGGTTCAGGGCCCAGACGAGGCTGTGGAGCTAGACGACGCAGCATGGGAGCAGGAGGAACTGGTGGCGGCTGGGCCCTGGGCCCGCCGGCTGCTGGTGGTGGCGGGTAAGCCCAGCGGCGCCATATTCGCATGGCGCTCCGGGCAATGGCGGCCGCCTGGTTTGCTGGCCACGGCAGCCTGGACTGACGGGACCGCTGCAGCTGAGGGTGGCTGCAGCAGCTCACCTCACCTGTCCGAGGCGTTATCGGCAGCCGGTGGCGCCACCAGCTGCCTGCGCATGGGCGCGCACGGCACGTACCACACGAGCGGTGTGGCGCTGGTGGCCAGCCGCCCGCACCTCATGAGCACCGGCGTGGACGGGGCCGTGCGCAGCTGGCGGCTGCGCGAACTGCGGCTTCCGGTGGCGCGCGGGGCGGCCCAGGCTGGGGCTGGACTGGTGGCTCTGCGGCTGGAGGAGGTGCCGGAGGGCGTGGCGCGGCTAGACCCCTGCAGCAACGGCCTGAAGCAGCTGCCGGTGAATGTGAGTAGCGGTGGTTAGTCCTACAGACACGGATCTGGGAGCGTAAATATGATGACGGTTGGCCCCTGTCAACGTTTCCAGCTGCCTGAGCCGTGATATGGCCATATCGCTGCTTCGCATGCTGACCCGTTTGCCCCGCCTGCCCTGTCTTGCACAGATCCGCAATTTGCCGATGTCGCGCCAGGCCGTGCACGCGGTGGCTCCCAGCGGCAACGGGCTGGTGGTGGCGGTGGTGCGCTCCGCTGGCACCCGCGGCAGCGAGGCCGTCAAGACGTCCATGGTCTTCCAGCGCGTCTGCCAGGCCACAGTGCACCTGCTCACGCTGTACGGCGGGTCAGGTGGCAGCGAGGGCGGCACGGCGGGTGTGCAGCCTCTGACGCCGCCTCCGCCGGGGCTGGTTGGGGCGGGGCTGCTGTTCCAGCCGCCCACCGCCTCGGCGCTGTGGGACAGCCATGCGGCGCTGGTGCTGCGGCCGGGGCTATCGGCGGCGGCGCGGCTGCCGCTGAAGGGCTTGAGCGACGCGGCGTGGACCACGTGGGGCGAGCTGGGCGGCGGCGAGGGTGCCAGTCAGGCTGACGACGATGCCATGCTGGAGCAGGTGCAGCCGGCGGTGAGCACTTGTTTGCGGCAGAAGCGGGGGCGGGTGGAATGCAGCTGCTGCAGAGGCAGTTGGGATTGCGAGCGCGGGGGCTACGTGAAACATGTTTGTGCCCTGCTGGCGCTCCTGACTTCACCGCCGCACTACCCTCGGTGACAATCCTGCACCTCCTATTAAACCGCCCCTAGGATGACGACGGCGACGATCCCGACCAGCCGAGCTCTGGCACCGGCGACATTGGCCGCCGCCGCCTGGCCGCGCTCATCCGCAAGGACGCCGAGGAGCGCCGCCGCCTCAAGGTGGCCAGCCGCCTGCACTACCTGGCGGCGGCGGCGGCCTCACTGAGCGCGCTGGAGGCGCTGGTGGCGCCGCTGGAGGCGCCCTACACCGCAGCGGCGGCGGTGGTGGCGGCGGCGGAAGTGGAGGCCGAGGCGGCCATGGACACGGGCGACGGCGGCGACGGGGACGCCGGCACCAGTGCCACTGCTGCGGCCTCGACCAGCGCCTCGCTGTACGCGCTGATGGGCGGCGCCGATCTCATACAGGGTGTGGCGCCCGAGGTGGAGCCCAGCGGGGAAAATGCCGGCGACAAGGCCGCAGGCGACAACCGGGCCAAGGAGGACCAGGCCGCAGCGTTGCCTGGTCCGTCTGAGGGCGGCAGCCCCGGCGGCGCTGTCGGCTCCGTGTCGCGCTGGGGCTGGAGCGGGCTGCGCACCGCCACGGTGCTGCGGCGCCTGCTGCTGGGCGCGCTGGCCGGGCGGATGGATGCGGTGGCGTGCGGCGGTCTGGGCGAGGCGCTGGCCAGTGTGGACGCGGGCGTGCTGCAGCAGCTGGCGGAGCTGGATCGGCAGGCGGGCGCGCAGGTGGAGGCGGTGCCCAGCGCGCACCAGGCGTGCTGCACCGCCGTGGCGCGCAACGAGGTGGAGCTGCTGCAGGCGCACATCTGGGCCACACTCAGCTCGGGGCTGGCCTACTGCGGCGTCAGCCCGAAACAAGTGGCGGCCGCGGAGCCCACCGTGCAGTCCGCAAACGGGCACACTGCAGCGGGGGCGCCGACACCGGCAGCAGCAGCCACTGGGCCTGCTGCCGCGACGCCGCCGTCGCGCAGGCAGGCGGCCAGGGCAAACAAGGGCAGCGGCGGCGGCGAGTCCCCAGTCGAGGCTGTGGCCCACGACCCGGCGCACCAGGCTCAGCCGCTGCACCGGCTGCTGATGAGCGACTGGGTGGCGCTGCACTTGCACCACTCGGCGTTGAGGGCGGCGGAGCTGCTGCCGCTGGCAGCGCAGGTGTATGCAGCAGCAGGTAGGCAGGCTGAGGGGTGGGGGCGCTGCGCGGTGGGCTGTGTGTGGGCTGTGTGTGGGGTGGGGTGCGCGTTTGGCAAGCGTGTGAACCCAGCAGTTCGGCCATGACTGTCAGTGAATCTGAGCGGGTGCGGTGAATGGGCAACATGTCAGACAGCGTTACTGGCGCAAGGGAGCCCTGACACGCTGGTGTCCGAGCCGCGCGCAGGTGAGGACCCGCCGCTGGACTTCCCGCCGCCCGGCCGCGAGCACACGGCCCTGTCGGCGCTGCCGGTGGCGCTAGGTGGCAGCGGGCGTGGCATGCTGGAGAGCGCGATGCTGGCAGAGGTGGCGCTGGCGGCGGCGCCCGAGGCGGGTGCGGAGGGGCTGACCCTGACGCTGCCGCGCTGCGCCTGCACGCTCACGCTGTGCGACACGCCGGATGCCTGGAGCTGCGGTGTCTGCACACGCAGGTGGGTTAGTCCTATCCTTATTCCGGACGTCCTGATACTCCGGGGTGGTGAACGAGACAGCGTAGCAGTGTCCTTGTAATGCGAGGCTCCTATGCTGCCGGTGCGTCAGCGCACGTCCGCCGTGTGCCTTCAACATCCGTGCCGTGCCCACGGCACATGCAGGTACCGGCTGCCGCCCACGCGGCGTCTACACACGCCCCATTTTCCGCCGCTACCATTCTGCCTGTTCTGCGGCGTGCGCCTGAGCCGCGACGTGGCCAGCGAGGCCTTCCTCCTGCAGCCTTCGCTACCCAGCACTGGCATGATCAAGCTGGAACCGGGGGCGTCGTGACGAGTTGAACAATTGCGCGTTGGCATAGTCCGCCACGACAATCTGCGGACAAAATGCAATTTCTAAGCAGCATTAAGTAACCTCTTCTTACAGCACTGGTGACTTGGTAATGGCTTTGTGGCCGGACATCGGATGGCTGTAGGCGACGCGTGGGGAGTTAACCGTGTTGTGTTTGTGTATGGCATGGCATCGGCAGAGTCGACTGAGCCTGACTGCCGACTTCTCAGATTAAAATAAGAAGTACATTTTGTCACGCCTTGAACATAGTTTACTGGACCCACGGGCGCTGCTGTGAACCGCTGAAGATTTCAGCATCGGCCCCGAGCTTGCTGAATTAGCCTTTCAACTATCTTGGAGACAACTGCGCTTCCATGCCTACTGTAACGGGATTCCGTAAGTCTGCAAGCTGGTGTGCTGAGGAATTCCTGGGCAAAGCTTCCATCTGAAACGCCCGATGGGAAATCGCGCTGCAGGTCATGCGCCAGTGAGCAAAGGAATCATATTCCTGTCCGCTGGGGCCAGCATTTTGTCACAAGCGGCAAGAGCTTCCCGGCGCGTCCAGCTTGTGCCTGGGGTGCTTTCGCGAGCGCTCGTGTTTCGGAGCCCAGCAGAGCTCCTTTTCGGTACACTGGTGCTGTACTACTTTCGGGTGCTCGAAAGGTGGGTAGACTCCTTGGGCACGAAAACCAATGGGGCCCGCGCATAGTGCCCGCACACCCGGGTCTAAGCGCGGCGTGGAATGCACACCGGTCGTCTCTTCACGCACGACCCTGCGCTGACGGCCCCTCTTGCACTGCTCAGGGAATCTGGCAGCAACAAGTTCGGTGCCTTCGCCGCCGCCAGCACCGGCATTTCCGCGCTGCTGCAGTGGCTGGCGACGCGGTCGGGGCTGGCGGTGTCGGGGCTGCCCTCCGGGCCGTACGGACTCATCTTCGCGGCCTTCGTGCAGTACTTCTTCCAGGTGGGGCTGAGGGCAGGGTAGGGACGGGAAGCAAGCAGCCCAAGGCGGGAAGCACCCGGCCAGCGAAAGCTGCAATGCGCGCGCGCGGCCTGATGGGTTTGCTCACGCACGTAGCTGCTCCTTAGCGTGCATATGATATGACTGTGCACCTTCAGTCCTGCACCGTACCGCCTGCCTGTCAATCCGCCATCGCCATCACTCCTGGCCCTACCCCTCGCAGGTCCCCGCCTCCAATAAGGTGGTGGTATGGCCTGGCTGGCGGCTGAGCGACAAGGTGGGAGTGGCGCAGTGGCCGTGCGGCGGGCACAGGGCAGCTGTGAGGCACGGACCAAAGTAGGACGTAGCTGCACTTTACCTTAGCTCTCCAACTTCTGTGCCGGTCTCGTCAGCTGCGCCTCGTACCTGGCCCCCCCCCCCCCCCCCATCTCTTACGTCCAACCGCCGCCCTCACACTCCACCCGCCTGCCCTCCAGGTGTTCCTGTACCTGGTTGGGATGCAGCTGCTGCTGAGCGGCGGCACCAGCTCGCTGCTGGCGGGGTGCAGCGGGCTGGCAGCGGGGCTGCTGTGGCGGGCCAACGTGGCGGGGCTCAAGCGGTTCAGGGTGAGTGGGGTTGAGGCGCACGCCAGGGGTGAGATGTGCGGGGCGTACGGCTCCACGGTGGCATACTTAGCGGCTGCCCGGGTGCATGGCGTTTTGAAAAAGGGAACCGGCGCTGGAGGGGTTGAAGCAAGGTGACTTTTGCAAGGTGTAGTCGTTGTTGAAATGGCAAATCACGGCCTAAATGTTGTTAGCGGCAGGGCGGGGCGGAGCGGTACCGGGCAAGCAACTGGCGGTGATGCATCCGCCTCCTGACCTAACTGCTTATGCATAAAATGCTCCCGCGCATGGCCACCTCCATCCACTTGCAGCTGCCCGGCTTCGTGGCTCGCTTCTTCTCGGCCACTCTGGGGGCGCTGCTGGGCGGCGATGCGGCGCCGTCGCAGCCCGGCGCGCAGGATACCGCAGCCGGCGCAGGGCACCAGCGGAGAGGCGGCGCCACTGCAGCGGCGGCCCCAGGCCCCAGGCCGCCAGCCACAGCTGCAGCGGGTCCGGGCACAGGCGCAGGCGCTGGTGGCGGCGTGGCGCCGCACCTGCCTCCACCATCTCCTGAGGCGGTGGAGCAGCTGGTGGCGATGGGCTTTGGTGCGGCAGAGAGCGAGCGGGCGCTGCAGCTGGCCAACAATGACGTGCAGGCCGCCATCGGGCTACTGCTCAACAACTAGCAGGAGGAGGACAAGGCTGGCCAGCGGTCCTGACAGTTGTGAATGGCAGCACGGGAACCTGCCAGACACTGCTTGGTGTGGCATGAAACAATGCAGGTGTCTCGGTAGGGGCAGAGCTGTAGTAGCGGCCAAGGTAGCGGCTAGTTTGCAATTGCAAGTGAACGAGGGCATGAACCAGAGATGGAAATGTGCGGGACGCAGATACGGCCATGTGTTTGTAAAGCTTGCAGGCCACGCGGTAGTTCGTTGACGGGCTTATGCCGTGCTATCACCTGCTGCCTCGCACGGTGTGATTGTGCTGGATCAGGTCACAGGGCAGGCAGAAGCAGGCGATGATGCCACTTGAAACGACCTTCGGTCACCGACAGTTGATGTGGTGATGTGCGTGGTGTACTGGTGTGGGCTCGGCCCACTTGCTTTCCGCCTGTTGGTGCTGTAAAGGCAGTGAGCATGCAGCGTGGAATCATGCCCATGTTGACCACGCAAAGTGCGGTACACGCAAAGTGTATATGATACACGCAACGCGGGGTGCATTCCACCATCTGATTAGTCTGCCGTTACCAGGCTTTACCACGCTGCGACATTTGCAAGCCTTCTACGTACATGTGACGTGCAGACTTCCATCCGTGGAAATGCCCAGAACCATTCCAGCGGGCGCGAGGACAGCATTTCGTATGGGGAGTTATGGTACATCAGGAGGAGGGTGGGAAATCGCCTAGATTGCCGAAACCTCTGGTCATTTGAGGGCCGAAGCCCCCCGCTTCGGCAATCTAGGGGGCTGGTGTGTGAGGGCTTCGGCGATAGAGACAGGATATGTGTCACAGGGGCATACCATGCGACTATCGCTGTAGAAAGGCGCTTACAAGCACCATTCACTATCAAGAGTACATGCAAGTTCCTGGCAGACCGTTAGCGCCAATGCAAATAACCACCCGCCGTGCAAAAGGAGGCTGGGCCGTCTGCAGCCGCGGCGGGCACAGCCCCCGCCGCCGCCGCCACTGCTTGATACAGCCGCCATTGCCATCGCCACGCGTGCCGCCGCAACCACGGCCGCGCCTGTTCCCCCTGCACATGCCGCAAGCGCCCTTGCAGATACCGGGCTAGCCGGCAGCGCAGCGCAGCACCGGCGGTCGCCATCAATTAACCTGCGGCACTCAATTAAACCTTGTATACTCGTGTATACTCGTGTGCCACACGGCGCGGGGGCTGGAGGGTGCAGGTGGCGGAGGAATGCGAGCAACACTCATGGACGTCTGTGGCCCCTCGCGTTTGGGTCACAGGTTCTGGCGCCTTGACAATGTAGCCCATAACAGACGTGTTGATGCTGGGTACTGATGTGCGCCTACTGAGCGGCGTTTTTAAGGGTGATACTGCGTTTGGAACACAGTTTACGAGGCTCCAGGCTGCATTGCACCTCTATCATGCTATTACGTTGCATGGAGGCTTCTTTCACGTTCTATCGCAACTTGACAAGTGTTCCTGGCGTCATTCACAGGCACTGCCTACACGCCGCAGCCACACGGACGCATGCCTGCCATTTACCAGTACACTGATGTGCGGTCCCTATCCTGGACAGCCATGCATTGGACATAGTGCTTGCCACGGCCCGGTCTTTCTTGTTCAACTATAAAAATGCTTGCAAGGTAGAACCCAACAAGAGACGCGTGGGCCCTTATGCTTGGACTCGATGCTTCCATTCTTACGGACACCCCACCAGTTCTAAAATGCCGTATCCGCTTCCATGCCCCACCCCGCACCACCCTACCAACCAAGTTTCACACGCAGCACATCAGTCCTTAAAGTACAATACGCATACGTGGTTGCAATTGATTACCCCGACCCAGGGCAGAGTCCTCCCAGGCAATACACCATTCAGTGACACGGACTGATGACTGCTGAAGCACGTGCAGCACGCAGCCAGCTGCGCAACCTGGGGGCCAGAACAGGCGAGGGCGAAGCGCCATGCCTTATTGAGACACAATGAAGGGGGCAGGGCATCTACACACTGTGGCGGCTCTGGTGCGCCTACACCGCACGCAGCATAGGATTCAATCACACGGGACACCAATACCAACCTGTATCCTCCAATAAGATGTTCAGCACTTGTGATGGTGGAAGGCCGGTCTGGACCAGCCCGCCCCAAAAGTGCATCGCGTAGCATGCTTGCGCCAGTGCCGAGCCCATGCAAAGCAAGGGAGCGGCATGGGAACGCAGTGCAACATCGCTGACACGTTTGACATGCAAAGCCTCCCTTCCCTGGTCACCACAGTCATCTTCCACAAGCATCCGGCAAGAACCGCACGCACACACCTGCTGCGTTGTGCTGCCCCACCACTCGTTTCCTGCCATGGGACAAATTCATACGGCGGCCGGCGGTTGATAGGCAAGCATGCACCATGCAACTGACTCCCCTATCCAACATACTACGCGGAAAAAAGAACAAAGAAGCCGCAGCCACTACCGTAATGTCACGCGCGCGCACTAGAGGAAGCAGGAGAGGGAGGGGTCGAGAGATTCCTTGCCGGCCTCCACCTCGCACCTGGCGGGGTGGATGATGGAGCCCTCCAACACACGCCTGGTGCGGCGCCATGCCTCACCCCTGTACGGAAATACAGGCCGGCAGGCAGCAGTCAAACCAGAGGGGGATGGAGCGTCGGGCGAGTGTGTCATGGGTCCACATACCCTAAAGGCACCAGCCAGGGTCCGAAACACCATTCTCCTGCCCCTGCCCCTAGCTCCACTCATGCCCCTCCTCCCCGCTACCCCTCTGGCCCCCTCTCCCCCGGCCACACACACACACACACACACACACACACACACACCACATACACACACGCACAAAGCACACATGTCACTCACTCCGCCAGCACCAACCCCCGCCCGGTCGATGGCCCGGTTCTCGCCCGTCATGACTTGGAAGTAGGAGGCGAAGGGAGGGGCGGGCGCGCCAGCGGAAGGAGTGGCGCCTGCGCGAGTGAGGGGTTCCAGGGGAGAGGGGGGAGGGATGGGGGAGGTGGGTGGGGTGGTGTGTGTGTGTGTGTGTGTGGGGTACATTCATGATTAATTACGAAGTGAAGTCGCAGGCAGGTGCAGTCGCATAGTAGACGTGTTGTTACCGATGTCCGTGAAGTCCAGCGGCCAGCTCCAGCCGTAGAGGGGGGGGGTTCGGGGCTCAGGGTTGAGAAGTTTGATGCACGGGGTGGCAGTGTGGCGGGGGTTGCAAACGCTGATGCGCTGCTTGCAGGCTTGAGGCGGCTTGGGGTCCTCAGGTGTGGAACGGTTGAGGGCGCGAGGTGACCGCGAATACAGGCGAAGACGTGGAGGTAGTAAGACCGGCGCGGCACCGCAAGTGGGCGGGTGGGACCGAACAGTGGGCCCCACCTGATGTCCCAACCCACCTGACGAGCTTGGGGTCGTTGATGACCCAGGGCTGAGTGCTGAACCAGGCCTGAGTGCTGAACCACAGCTGGGGCGTGTGTTAAGAAGCCACACACGTGTGTTAAGAAAGCACTTGCGTGTGTACGTGTATACTGTGTGGTTGTATGGCGGGCGGACTCCGTGTGTGTGATGAGGGGGGCCGGGTGAAGTCAACAGGTCAGGTGTGAGTCAGGCCGAGCCCGAGCACGTGGGAAGCCGCCAGGCTGCCCTGCCCTGTCCTACAACGACCTTGACGTGCGCACCACCCCTGCCTCCCACCACCGCTGCCTCCCACCTTGCACACGGGCCCATACTTGACCGCGGAGGAGGTGAGGAAGGCGGTTGTGTCCATGGCGGCAATCTGCATGCATATGATGTGGGCGTGGGGATGTTTGTTGACCTGTAATCCTAGCAACCCGGTTATCCTGACGTATCGCGATGCCCTGCATTCCACACACCATCCATGCCCCCCGACCCCCCGCGACCCCCCACATTCACTCGTCCACATATAGAGCTTCCTCCCGTGCCCCGCCCCTCCTGAGCCCGTAACTCGCACCTGAGGCATGGAACCTCCCCGTTCCTGCTGCCGCGTCACCTGTAAACCAGTCGTGCGTCCACTGGTTGAGCCCATGGTGGAAGCGCCACCAGGGCGCACCGCATCATGTATTGGCAGTCCCGGACAGCTCCACTGCCGGAGCATATCCAGATTACGCGCACCCCTGCAGCTCCGCCGCCTGTAGACAGGCGTGAGAGCTGAACAACTGCAAACCAAGTGCGGAGGCTTAATGCATAGATCGCCGCCAGTTAAGCCCCATGTATGCCCGGACAGGCTGTAGGTCAGCAGCCTCGACCCTACCCTTGGCAAAGCGCACCTGTCGGCAATGGGTGCACTGCCATTGCTCGGCACCGCTAGTGATGCGGCAGCCTTCCAACATGACGCGACCTGCAGGTTGCAACGGAGACATGTCCACAGGGTAGTTGCCAGCACGTGGAAACACGACATCCAAACAGACACGCTGTCGACGGCGTTGTTATTAGAGCCGAAAAGTGCGGCCGCAACCCCACCTGCAACCGCCCATATGGAAAGAAAAACCGCAACTGCACGTGCCTTGTTAACGCTGTGGCCTGACGCGCACAGAGCAGCAGCACTGGGGCATTGTCCGAGTGTTCGAGCAGCACCCCGCCACCGTGCAGCGCGTGCCGTGAGCCTGACTGTCATCACAGTCAATGCTTGCGCTGAGCGGGTGGCAGGCTCCATGAAGGCCTTGGGCACCGTCAGTGCGATGACAGAGAGCATGTTTAGGCAGGGCACACACAACAGGTAGCAGTGACATGTTAGTGGAAAGGTAGGCTGAGGGCGTGCGCCCAAGGTGTGAGAGACTATTGAGTTGCTAGCAAAGTGCGCACAGGCAGTGGGTGGGCTCATGTGCAATATGTGTCCATCCTGTGCGTAACTCTGAGCATGCCAGCTGCTGTCAGCACACTCGTCAAATCAGTGCATCATGGACGTGGCAAGCTGCTTCAGCTGCGTGAACGGTAGGGCTGCAAACCTCACAAGCAAGTCATGGACTGTCATTCCCTGAACCCACAGCCCGTTCCTTTGCTTAAGAACAACCCCGCACGCTGTCTTTGACCACATACAGCCACCCAAGCACACCTGTGCACCGATGACGGGAGGCGCCACACACGTAGCGACGTGCCGGCACGCCGTTACCTGCGGGCTTGACACCAGCCGCGGGAAAGGGCGCGCGCACGGTGGTTCTTGAGGCGTAGGCGGGGCGCACCGCATGTGCCGGCACGCCGTTACCTGCGGGCTTGACACCAGCCGCGGGAAAGGGCGCGCGCACGGTGGTTCTTGAGGCGTAGGCGGGGCGCACCGCATGTGCCGGCACGCCGTTACCTGCGGGCTTGACACCAGCCGCGGGAAAGGGCGCGCGCACGGTGGTTCTTGAGGCGTAGGCGGGGCGGACCGCATGTGCCGGCACGCCGTTACCTGCGGGCTTGACACCAGCCGCGGGAAAGGGCGCGCGCACGGTGGTTCTTGAGGCGTAGGCGGGGCGCACCGCATGTGCCGGCACGCCGTTACCTGCGGGCTTGACACCAGCCGCGGGAAAGGGCGCGCGCACGGTGGTTCTTGAGGCGTAGGCGGGGCGCATCGCACGTGCCGGCACGCCGTTACCTGCGGGCTTGACACCAGCCGCGGGAAAGGGCGCGCGCACGGTGGTTCTTGAGGCGTAGGCTGGGCGCACCGCATGTGCCGGCACGCCGTTACCTGCGGGCTTGACACCAGCCGCGGGAAAGGGCGCGCGCACGGTGGTTCTTGAGGCGTAGGCTGGGCGCACCGCATGTGCCGGCACGCCGTTACCTGCGGGCTTGACACCAGCCGCGGGAAAGGGCGCGCGCACGGTGGTTCTTGAGGCGTAGGCTGGGCGCACCGCATGTGCCGGCACGCCGTTACCTGCGGGCTTGACACCAGCCGCGGGAAAGGGCGCGCGCACGGTGGTTCTTGAGGCGTAGGCGGGGCGCATCGCACGTGCCGGCACGCCGTTACCTGCGGGCTTGACACCAGCCGCGGGAAAGGGCGCGCGCACGGTGGTTCTTGAGGCGTAAGCTGGGCGCACCGCATGTGCCGGCACGCCGTTACCTGCGGGCTTGACACCAGCCGCGGGAAAGGGCGCGCGCACGGTGGTTCTTGAGGCGGGGCGCATCGCACGTGCCGGCACGCCGTTACCTGCGGGCTTGACACCAGCCGCTGGAAAGGGCGCGCGCACGGTGGTTCTTGAGGAACGGGCAAAAGCTGAGGTGGGCTGGACGGGGATGTGTGGGAGGAGGCGGCAGTGGATGCGGGCTGGCCAGGGAGCGCGGTGGTCAAAGCCGGGCTGGTTGGGTAAGCGAGCAGGAGAAGGTGGGGCCTGGGTCGAGTGGAATGTGAGCGAGTGGGGAGGCTGGAGGCTGACAGCGCGCGAAGGAGGGGAAGGAAAAGGAGGCGGTGGCGGCTGGACGGCAGTGCGAGGGAGCAGAACCGGAGGCAGAGAGTGGAGGCTGGCTGGGAAAGCTCGCGAAGGAGAGGACAGAGAAGGCTGTGGCGCGGTGGGTAGTGCAACGTAGCGAGCCGACGCACACGTTGGCGGGGGTGCAGGGAGCCTGGGGATGCCTGCTGACAGGACTGACTGTCTTTCATGATAACCACCTGCATACATGTAGACAACCCTCCATGTCAATGCAAGTGCAACTAGTGCGGTCCGCGGCAGCCATGGCTCGGCGATGAGCGTTCAAACCAGCCGCTCCCTAGTCACCGCTTCCTAGTCAAACATGGCTCTCGCTACTTGCCTTGAATGAGTATCATGCCCGAACTTCCAAAGGCATTCCAGAGGGCCAGCAGCCGCACGAGGTCGTCGCAAGAACGCCTTGTTGTCTTTTGACTCGAGGCGTGCAGAGACCATTCAGTTTGAGGATCGATAGAGTCCCGTGTTTCACTAGGCCAGGCGCTTGAAACTTGCCTACCAGCGAAGCAGCAAAGATCCCAGTTTGCGCACAGTCGGGCAGCACAGCTTCTCAAAACTGAGAATGCATAAGCATAACATGCCGTGAAACAGTAAGTATTTATCTCTGGTGAGAACGGCAGCTTGTTTGTGCTTTGTGGCAAATCGTCGGATCCAAATGCGGCTATGGCTGTCGGCCTGCCACCAGCCAACCGGCACACGCCCCACCGCCCCACCGGGCCCCCACCCTCCTGCTCCACTGCCGCTTCACTGCCCTTGCTACCTTTGTATGTATATTACTGGAACAGCGACGACGCCCAGTTCGCCACGTCATGGACAGTCAGCGGACAGTCTCACAGTCCGACCGCAGGCCACACCTGACTCCTGTTAAAAGGTAGGGACCATTCAGGGCGGTCACTCAGGCCCAGAGTTCAAGAGAGAGTGCTCTCCCCTGGACGTCTACCAACAAACGTCATGGGTTCATGTCAGTGCGGGCCTGCAAAGGATGCCAAGGCAAACGTCGTGGGGCTGGCGTGAGTGGAGCCCACCATGAACCACAGTGGAAGTCACATGTCAACAGCGGCACATGCCCCTTGGAGTTGGGGCCCCTTGGTGATGATATGAAGTTAAGCTCCCGAGGGCCTTTGGGCAGCAATACTGCTACGGCCGTACCATGGGGGTTGTGTGTTGACACCAGTCCGGTTGCCACACCCAAATCCACGAGAACTTAACTCGCCCCATTACACACCAGAGCACTGACTGGACCAGCCGGCCCATCACCTTGATTCGGCAGGGAATGACAGATGACTGCCCTCATTGTGTTGTGCTTTCAAGAGGCAAGCCAGGAACAGTTACAGCATGCATTGCCCCCTGCTGCCCTGCCTCCTCTCGGGCCCCAGGGCAAGTCGCTCCCTGGCTGGGGGTTATGTGACCTATGTCCGCTCTAATCTTCACGTATAGGTTGCGGCACACACGGGCGGTTATTAGCCTCTTGGGGCTTCTCATGTATACTGCTGCGGACCAACAGCACCCAAAAACCAAACGGAAACTCTCCTGGTGAGGGTGGCGGGGCGTCGATGTATGGCACCAGGCACGACTAGCAGCATGCGGTCACCACCACCCCGCACAATGCGGTCACCACAACCCCACAACTGTGACCCAATATAACAAGGCAAGTACAAGGTAGTACTTCTGTGCATGGGCATGCAGGGCTTGCATCTTTGGTGAGCGGCAGGAAGTGGCCCCCGGGGCATGTTTACTTGCTTCATGAGCATGCATGATACTTGTCTCTCCATCGGTGCCTAACCTACCCCTCAGAGGCTCAGAGCCCAAGGCCACGGCTCGCAGCGGACATGAATTGAAGCCCAAGCACACCCTATCCACCTGCCGACCATCCCAGCCCAAATCCCATGCCTTTACCGGGCTCTTTGCAGGCCAGCTGCTGGAATCCCTCTCTCTTGTGGTATACTCAATTGCGCAGCGCCCAGTCCCTCTGTTTACTGAGCCGACGCCAACAAATCGTGTCGACCAAACCGCCCCCCGCATCCCCCGGCATCCCCCGGCATCACCAACCCGCCGCCCCCCCGCCTCGCGTATGTCACAAGGCACTCGACAAGGCCGCGTTTGGCACCCTGCAAACGTCAAGCCTTCAAGGATTTTGGGCATCGAGCGTGGGAATCGAGTGCCATCGGCAGAGATTGCTTCTTCTCTTGAGGCACGGCGATAAAATAGGGCAAAACGGCCAAAACGATGACCCATGATGCGAGTCGAGCTCGAAAAGGTCGAGAGCGAGCCCACAGAGAGCGGACAGGACGGCAGAGAGAGGCGAGGCAGAGAAGGAGGACATGTTAAAACCATAGCAATTGGTCGTGCAGTGGTATAGCATTGATTACAGGATCCGGTGGCAAAGCTCTGTAGTTTAAGCCTTGCCTCATCGCGCCAGTCAAGTTGGAGCAAATGCCTCCGCGAAGGAGTCTCCACCAAGAATTCTCCATAGCAAACGTTCAATTGATTATGCAGTCTATCCATTTGAGTTGCCCCGCCTTTACACGCCGCACTGGCTGGCTCGCGACCGCTAAGCTACTGCCGCGCGGTCGCAACTTGACCCGACTTCGCCAAACCCTTAAGGCATTTAATTAACCTAACACCTGCGCAAATGAAACACACAATTGATTAACGCGGGCGTGGTATTGCGTTGGGGCGGTGGAGACAACAGCGGCCATTTGGAGGAGCGACGCACTTTGGCCCAGCTTATTAGTGCCCAAAGCTGCAGGTGTGCTTTTGAATATCAGGAAATCAGTTGGCGCTGCGCATTCGCCAGTTTGCGCTTCTTCTGGCGGGTGACGCGAGCAATTCTTTTGAGGCCGAGACGCATACCCGCATGGCTGGCAGATATTCGCGCTGATTAAGGCTTAGTTGTTAATCAATTACTCTTCGACTTTTACCCGCAGGTCATTTGGGCCCTTGTGTGGACTCGCGTGGACATGCATTTTGCGATTTCGTCTAGGAGCGGGGGGCGAGC